>NC_088397.1:61309523-61329523 GCF_034236695.1 Oncorhynchus nerka | reverse complement strand
GGACTAGCTACTAGGCTAGGAGGAGAGAGGAGGGACTAGCTACTAGGCTAGGAGGAGAGAGGAGGGACTAGCTACTAGGCTAGGAGGAGAGAGGAGGGACTAGCTACTAGGCTATGAGGAGAGAGGGTGGACTAGCTACTAGGCTATGAGGAGAGAGGAGGGACTAGCTACTAGGCTAGGAGAAGAGAGGAGGGACTAGCTACTAGGCTAGGAGGAGAGAGGAGGGACTAGCTACTAGGCTAAGAGGTGAGAGGAGGGACTAGCTACTAGGCTAGGAGGAGAAAGGAGGGACTAGCTACTAGGCTATGAGGAGAGAGGAGGGACTAGCTACTAGGCTATGAGGAGAGAGGAGGGACTAGTTACTAGGCTAGGAGGAGAGAGGGGGGACTAGCTACTAGGCTATGAGGAGAGAGGAGGGACTAGCTACTAGGCTAGGAGAAGAGAGAAGGGACTAGCTACTAGGCTATGGGGAGAGAGGAGGGACTAGCTACTAGGCTAGGAGGAGAGAGGAGGGACTAGCTACTAGGCTAGGAGAAGAGAGGAGGGACTAGCTACTAGGCTATGAGGAGAGAGGAGGGACTAGCTACTAGGCTAGGAGGAGAGAGGAGGGACTAGCTACTAGGCTAGGAGGAGAGAGGAGGGACTAGCTACTAGGCTATGAGGAGAGAGGAGGGACTAGCTACTAGGCTAGGAGAAGAGAGGAGGGACTAGCTACTAGGTTATGAGGAGAGAGGAGGGACTAGCTACTAGGCTATGAGGAGAGAGGAGGGACTAGCTACTAGGCTATGAGGAGAGAGGAGGGACTAGCTACTAGGCTATGAGGAGAGAGGAGGGACTAGCTACTAGGCTATGAGGAGACAGGAGGGACTAGCTACTAGGCTAGGAGGAGAGAGGAGGGACTAGCTACTAGGCTATGAGGAGAGAGGGGGGACTAGCTACTAGGCTATGAGGAGAGAGGAGGGACTAGCTACTAGGCTAGGAGAAGAGAGGAGGGACTAGCTACTAGGCTATGAGGAGAATGGAGGGACTAGCTACTAGGCTAGGAGAAGAGAGGAGGGACTAGCTACTAGGCTATGAGGAGAGAGGGGGGACTAGCTACTAGGCTAGGAGAAGAGAGGAGGCACTAGCTACTAGGCTATGAGGAGAGAGGAGGGACTAGCTACTAGGCTAGGAGAAGAGAGGAGGGACTAGCTACTAGGCTATGAGGAGAGAGTGGGGACTAGCTACTAGGCTAGGAGAAGAGAGGTTGGACTAGCTACTAGGCTAGGAGAAGAGAGGAGGGACTAGCTACTAGGCTATGAGGAGAATGGAGGGACTAGAACAGGGCTCCGGGCAGCCGAGCGGAAATGGAGGAAAACTCGCCTCCCTGCGGACCTGGCATCCTTTCACTCCCTCCTCTCTACATTTTCCTCCTCTGTCTCTGCTGCTAAAGCCACTTTCTACCACTCTAAATTCCAAGCATCTGCCTCTAACCCTAGGAAGCTCTTTGCCACCTTCTCCTCCCTCTTGAATCCTCCTCCCCCTCCCCCCCATCCTCCCTCTCTGCAGATGACTTCGTCAACCATTTTGAAAAGATGGTCGACGACATCCGATCCTCGTTTGCTAAGTCAAACGACACCGCTGGTTCTGCTCACACTGCCCTACCCTGTGCTCTGACCTCTTTCTCCCCTCTCTCTCCAGATGACATCTCGCGTCTTGTGACGGCCGGCCGCCCAACAACCTGCCCGCTTGACCCTATCCCCTCCTCTCTTCTCCAGACCATCTCCGGTGACCTTCTCCCTTACCTCACCTCGCTCATCAACTCATCCCTGACCGCTGGCTACGTCCCTCCCGTCTTCAAGAGAGCGAGAGTTGCACCCCTTCTGAAAAAACCTACACTCGATCCCTCCGATGTCAACAACTACAGACCAGTATCCCTTCTTTCTTTTCTCTCCAAAACTCTTGAACGTGCCGTCCTTGGCCAGCTCTCCCGCTATCTCTCTCAGAATGACCTTCTTGATCCAAATCAGTCAGGTTTCAAGACTAGTCATTCAACTGAGACTGCTCTTCTCTGTATCACGGAGGCGCTCCGCACTGCTAAAGCTAACTCTCTCTCCTCTGCTCTCATCCTTCTAGACCTATCGGCTGCCTTCGATACTGTGAACCATCAGATCCTCCTCTCCACCCTCTCCGAGTTGGGCATCTCCGGCGCGGCCCACGCTTGGATTGCGTCCTACCTGACAGGTCGCTCCTACCAGGTGGCGTGGCGAGAATCCGTCTCCTCACCACGTGCTCTCACCACTGGTGTCCCCCAGGGCTCTGTTCTAGGCCCTCTCCTATTCTCGCTATACACCAAGTCACTTGGCTCTGTCATAACCTCACATGGTCTCTCCTATCATTGCTATGCAGACGACACACAATTAATCTTCTCCTTTCCCCCTTCTGACGACCAGGTGGCGAATCGCATCTCTGCATGTCTGGCAGACATATCAGTGTGGATGACGGACCATCACCTCAAGCTGAACCTCGGCAAGACGGAGCTGCTCTTCCTCCCGGGAAGGACTGCCCGTTCCATGATCTCGCCATCACGGTTGACAACTCCATTGTGTCCTCGTCCCAGAGCGCTAAGAACCTTGGCGTGATCCTGGACAACACCCTGTCGTTCTCAAATAACATCAAGGCGGTGGCCCGTTCCTGTAGGTTCATGCTCTACAACATCCGCAGAGTACGACCCTGCCTCACACAGGAAGCGGCGCAGGTCCTAATCCAGGCACTTGTCATCTCCCGTCTGGATTACTGCAACTCGCTGTTGGCTGGGCTCCCTGCCTGTGCCATTAAACCCCTACAACTCATCCAGAACGCCGCAGCCCGTCTGGTGTTCAACCTTCCCAAGTTCTCTCACGTCACCCCGCTCCTCCGCTCTCTCCAGTGGCTTCCAGTTGAAGCTCGCATCCGCTACAAGACCATGGTGCTTGCCTACGGAGCTGTGAGGGGAACGGCACCTCAGTACCTCCAGGCTCTGATCAGGCCCTACACCCAAACAAGGGCACTGCGTTCATCCACCTCTGGCCTGCTCGCCTCCCTACCACTGAGGAAGTACAGTTCCCGCTCAGCCCAGTCAAAACTGTTCGCTGCTCTGGCCCCCCAATGGTGGAACAAACTCCCTCACGACGCCAGGACAGCGGAGTCAATCACCACCTTCCAGAGACACCTGAAACCCCACCTCTTTAAGGAATACCTAGGATAGGATAAAGTAATCCTTCTCACCCCCCCTTAAAATACCTAGATGCACTATTGTAAAGTGGCTGTTCCACTGGATGTCATAAGGTGAAAGCACCTATTTGTAAGTCGCTCTGGATAAGAGCGTCTGCTAAATGACTTAAATGTAAATGTAAATGCTATGAGGAGAGAGGAGGGACTAGCTACTAGGCTATGAGGAGAGAGGAGGGACTAGCTACTAGGCTATGAGGAGAGAGGGGGGACTAGCTACTAGGCTATGAGGAGAGAGGAGGGACTAGCTACTAGGCTATGAGGAGAGAGGAGGGACTAGCTACTAGGCTATGAGGAGAGAGGAGGGACTAGCTACTAGGCTATGAGGAGAGAGGAGGGACTAGCTACTAGGCTAGGAGGAGAGAGGAGGGACTAGCTACTAGGCTAGGAGGAGAGAGGAGGGACTAGCTACTAGGCTATGAGGAGAGGAGGGACTAGCTACTAGGCTATGAGGAGAGAGGAGGGACTAGCTACTAGGCTAGGAGAAGAGAGGAGGGACTAGCTACTAGGCTAGGAGAAGAGAGGAGGGACTAGCTACTAGGCTATGAGGAGAGAGGAGGGACTAGCTACTAGGCTATGAGGAGAGAGGAGGGACTAGCTACTAGGCTAGGAGAAGAGAGGAGGGACTAGCTACTAGGCTATGAGGAGAGAGGAGGGACTAGCTACTAGGCTATGAGGAGAGAGGAGGGACTAGCTACTAGGCTATGAGGAGAGAGGAGGGACTAGCTACTAGGCTATGAGGAGAGAGGAGGGACTAGCTACTAGGCTATGCGGAGAGAGGAGGGACTAGCTACTAGGCTATGAGGAGAGAGGGGGGACTAGCTACTAGGCTAGGAGGAGAGAGGAGGGACTAGCTACTAGGCTAAGAGGAGAGAGGAGGGACTAGCTACTAGGCTATGAGGAGAGAGGAGGGACTAGCTACTAGGCTATGGGGAGAGAGGAGGGACTAGCTACTAGGCTAGGATGAGAGAGGAGGGACTAGCTACTAGGCTATGAGGAGAGAGGGGGGACTAGCTACTAGGCTAGGAGAAGAGAGGAGGGACTAGCTACTAGGCTAGGAGAAGAGAGGAGGGACTAGCTACTAGGCTATGAGGAGAGAGGAGGGACTAGCTACGAGGCTATGAGGAGAGAGGAGGGACTAGCTACTAGGCTATGAGGAGAGAGGAGGGACTAGCTACTAGGCTAGGAGAAGAGAGGGAGGGACTAGCTACTAGGCTATGAGGAGAGAGGAGGGACTAGCTACTAGGCTATGAGGAGAGAGGAGGGACTAGCTACTAGGCTATGAGGAGAGAGGAGGGACTAGCTACTAGGCTATGAGGAGAGAGGAGGGACTAGCTACTAGGCTATGAGGAGACAGGAGGGACTAGCTACTAGGCTAGGAGGAGAGAGGAGGGACTAGGGACTACTAGGCTAGGAGGAGAGAGGAGGGACTAGCTACTAGGCTAGAGAGAGGAGGACTAGAGAGGAGGGACTAGCTACTAGGCTAGGAGGAGAGAGGAGGGACTAGCTACTAGGCTAGGAGAGAGGAGGGAGCTACTAGGGAGGGACTAGCTACTAGGCTAGGGGAGAGAGGAGGGACTAGCTACTAGGCTATGAGGAGAGAGGAGGGACTAGCTACTAGGCTAGGAGGAGAGAGGAGGACTAGCTACTAGGCTATGAGGAGAGAGGAGGGACTAGCTACTAGGCTAGGAGAAGAGAGGAGGGACTAGCTACTAGGCTAGGAGGAGAGAAGAGGGACTAGCTACTAGGCTAGGAGGAGAGAGGGGGACTAGCTACTAGGCTAGGACTAGAGGAGGGACTAGCTAGGCTATGAGGAGAGAGGAGGGACTAGCTACTAGGCTAGGAGGAGAGAAGAGGGACTAGCTACTAGGCTAGGAGAAGAGAGGAGGGACTAGCTACTAGGCTATGAGGAGAGAGGAGGGACTAGCTACTAGGCTAGAGGAGGGACTAGCTACTAGGCTATGAGGAGAGAGGGGGACTAGAGGAAGAGAGGGGACTAGCTACTAGGCTAGGAGAAGAGAGGAGGGACTAGCTACTAGGCTAGGAGAAGAGAGGAGGGACTAGCTACTAGGCTAGAGGAGAGAGGAGGGACTAGCTACTAGGCTATGAGGAGAGAGGAGGGACTAGCTACTAGGCTATGAGGAGAGAGGGGAGCTACTAGGCTATGAGGAGAGAGGAGGACTAGCTACTATGAGGAGAGAGGAGGGACTAGCTACTAGGCTATGAGGAGAGAGGAGGGACTAGCTACTAGGCTATGAGGAGAGAGGAGGGACTAGCTACTAGGCTATGAGGAGAGAGGAGGGACTAGCTACTAGGCTATGAGGAGAGAGAGAGGAGGGACTAGCTACTAGGCTATGAGGAGAGAGGAGGGACTAGCTACTAGGCTAGGAGAGAGAGGAGGGACTAGCTACTAGGCTAGGAGGAGAGAGGAGGGACTAGCTACTAGGCTATGAGGAGAGAGGAGGGACTAGCTACTAGGCTAGGAGGAGAGAGGAGGGACTAGCTACTAGGCTATGAGGAGAGAGGAGGGACTAGCTACTAGGCTAGGAGGAGAGAGGAGGGACTAGCTACTAGGCTATGAGGAGAGAGGAGGGACTAGCTACTAGGCTAGGAGAAGAGAGGAGGGACTAGCTACTAGGCTAGGAGGAGAGAGGAGGGACTAGCTACTAGGCTAGGAGGAGAGAGGAGGGACTAGCTACTAGGCTAGGAGGAGAGAGGAGGGACTAGCTACTAGGCTATGAGGAGAGAGGAGGGACTAGCTACTAGGCTAGGAGGAGAGAGGAGGGACTAGCTACTAGGCTAGAGGAGAGAGGAGGGACTAGCTACTAGGCTAGAGGGACTAGCTACTAGGCTAGGAGGAGAGAGGAGGGACTAGCTACTAGGCTAGGAGGAGAGAGAGGGACTAGCTACTAGGCTATGAGGAGAGAGGAGGGACTAGCTACTAGGCTAGGAGAAGAGAGGAGGGACTAGCTACTAGGCTAGGAGAAGAGAGGAGGACTAGCTACTAGGCTAGGGAAGAGAGGAGGACTAGCTACTAGGCTATGAGGAGAGAGGAGGGACTAGCTACTAGGCTATGAGGAGAGAGGAGGGACTAGCTACTAGGCTATGAGGAGAGGCTACTAGGCTAGAGGAGAGAGGAGGGACTAGCTACTAGGCTATGAGGAGAGAGGAGGGACTAGCTAGCTAGGCTAGGAGAGAGGAGGGACTAGCTACTAGGCTAGGAGGAGAGGGAGGGACTAGCTACTAGGCTAGGAGGAGAGAGGAGGGACTAGCTACTAGGCTATGAGGAGAGAGGGTGGACTAGCTACTAGGCTATGAGGAGAGAGGAGGGACTAGCTACTAGGCTAGGAGAAGAGAGGAGGGACTAGCTACTAGGCTATGAGGAGAGGGAGGGACTAGCTACTAGGCTAGGAGGAGAGAGGAGGGACTAGCTACTAGGCTAAGAGGTGAGAGGAGGGACTAGCTACTAGGCTAGGAGGAGAAAGGAGGGACTAGCTACTAGGCTATGAGGAGAGAGGAGGGACTAGCTACTAGGCTATGAGGAGAGAGGAGGGACTAGTTACTAGGCTAGGAGGAGAGAGGGGGGACTAGCTACTAGGCTATGAGGAGAGAGGAGGGACTAGCTACTAGGCTAGGAGAAGAGAGAAGGGACTAGCTACTAGGCTATGGGGAGAGAGGAGGGACTAGCTACTAGGCTAGGAGGAGAGAGGAGGGACTAGCTACTAGGCTAGGAGAAGAGAGGAGGGACTAGCTACTAGGCTATGAGGAGAGAGGAGGGACTAGCTACTAGGCTAGGAGGAGAGAGGAGGGACTAGCTACTAGGCTAGGAGGAGAGAGGAGGGACTAGCTACTAGGCTATGAGGAGAGAGGGTGGACTAGCTACTAGGCTATGAGGGGAGAGGAGGGACTAGCTACTAGGCTAGGAGAAGAGAGGAGGGACTAGCTACTAGGCTATGAGGAGAGAGGAGGGACTAGCTACTAGGCTAGGAGGAGAGAGGAGGGACTAGCTACTAGGCTAAGAGGTGAGAGGAGGGACTAGCTACTAGGCTAGGAGGAGAAAGGAGGGACTAGCTACTAGGCTATGAGGAGAGAGGAGGGACTAGCTACTAGGCTATGAGGAGAGAGGAGGGACTAGTTACTAGGCTAGGAGGAGAGAGGGGGGACTAGCTACTAGGCTATGAGGAGAGAGGAGGGACTAGCTACTAGGCTAGGAGAAGAGAGGAGGGACTAGCTACTAGGCTATGGGGAGAGAGGAGGGACTAGCTACTAGGCTAGGAGGAGAGAGGAGGGACTAGCACCTAGGCTAGGAGAAGAGAGGAGGGACTAGCTACTAGGCTATGAGGAGAGAGGAGGGACTAGCTACTAGGCTAGGAGGAGAGAGGAGGGACTAGCTACTAAGCTAGGAGGAGAGAGGAGGGACTAGCTACTAGGCTATGAGGAGAGAGGAGGGACTAGCTACTAGGCTAGGAGGAGAGAGGAGGGACTAGCAACTAGGCTATGAGGAGAGAGGAGGGACTAGCTACTAGGCTAGGAGAAGAGAGGAGGGACTAGCTACTAGGCTAGGAGAAGAGAGGAGGGACTAGCTACTAGGCTATGAGGAGAGAGGAGGGACTAGCTACTAGGCTAGGAGAAGAGAGGAGGGACTAGCTACTAGGCTAGGAGGAGAGAAGAGGGACTAGCTACTAGGCTAGGAGAAGAGAGGAGGGACTAGCTACTAGGCTATGAGGAGAGAGGAGGGACTAGCTACTAGGCTATGAGAAGAGAGGAGGGACTAGCTACTAGGCTATGAGGAGAGAGGGGGGACTAGCTACTAGGCTAGGAGAAGAGAGGAGGGACTAGCTACTAGGCTATGAGGAGAGAGGAGGGACTAGCTACTAGGCTAGGAGAAGAGAGGAGGGACTAGCTACTAGGCTATGAGGAGAGAGGGGGGACTAGCTACTAGGCTAGGAGAAGAGAGGAGGGACTAGCTACTAGGCTAGGAGAAGCGAGGAGGGACTAGCTACTAGGCTAGGAGAAGAGAGGAGGGACTAGCTACTAGGCTATGAGGAGAGAGGAGGGACTAGCTACTAGGCTAGGAGGAGGAGGGACTAGCTACTAGGCTATGAGGAGAGAGGAGGGACTAGCTACTAGGCTAGAGGAAGAGAGGAGGGACTAGCTACTAGGCTAGGAGAAGAGAGGAGGGACTAGCTACTAGGCTATGAGGAGAGAGGAGGACTAGCTACTAGGCTATGAGGAGAGAGGAGGGACTAGCTACTAGGCTAGGAGGAGAGAGGAGGGACTAGCTACTAGGCTATGAGGAGAGAGGAGGGACTAGCTACTAGGCTATGAGGAGAGAGGGGGACTAGCTACTAGGCTAGAGGAGAGAGGAGGGACTAGCTACTAGGCTAGGAGGAGAGAGAGGGACTAGCTACTAGGCTAGGAGAGAGAGGAGGGACTAGCTACTAGGCTATGAGGAGAGAGGAGGGACTAGCTACTAGGCTAGGAGGAGAGAGGAGGGACTAGCTACTAGGCTAGGGTGAGAGGAGGGACTAGCTACTAGGCTAGGAGGAGAAAGGAGGGACTAGCTACTAGGCTATGAGGAGAGAGGAGGGACTAGCTACTAGGCTATGAGGAGAGAGGAGGGACTAGTTACTAGGCTAGGAGGAGAGAGGGGGACTAGCTACTAGGCTATGAGGAGAGAGGAGGGACTAGCTACTAGGCTAGGAGAAGAGAGGGGACTAGCTACTAGGCTATGGGGAGAGAGGAGGGACTAGCTACTAGGCTAGGAGGAGAGAGGAGGGACTAGCTACTAGGCTAGGAGAGAGAGGAGGACTAGCTACTAGGCTATGAGGAGAGAGGAGGGACTAGCTACTAGGCTAGGAGGAGAGAGGAGGGACTAGCTACTAGGCTAGGAGGAGAGAGGAGGGACTAGCTACTAGGCTATGAGGAGAGAGGGTGGACTAGCTACTAGGCTATGAGGAGAGAGGAGGGACTAGCTACTAGGCTAGGAGGAGAGAGGAGGGACTAGCTACTAGGCTAAGAGGTGAGAGGAGGGACTAGCTACTAGGCTAGGAGGAGAAAGGAGGGACTAGCTACTAGGCTATGAGGAGAGAGGAGGGACTAGCTACTAGGCTATGAGGAGAGAGGAGGGACTAGTTACTAGGCTAGGAGGAGAGAGGGGGGAGTAGCTACTAGGCTATGAGGAGAGAGGAGGGACTAGCTACTAGGCTAGGAGGAGAGAGGAGGGACTAGCTACTAAGCTAGGAGGAGAGAGGAGGGACTAGCTACTAGGCTATGAGGAGAGAGGAGGGACTAGCTACTAGGCTAGGAGGAGAGAGGAGGGACTAGCAACTAGGCTATGAGGAGAGAGGAGGGACTAGCTACTAGGCTAGGAGAAGAGAGGAGGGACTAGCTACTAGGCTATGAGGAGAGAGGAGGGACTAGCTACTAGGCTAGGAGAAGAGAGGAGGGACTAGCTACTAGGCTAGGAGGAGAGAAGAGGGACTAGCTACTAGGCTAGGAGAAGAGAGGAGGGACTAGCTACTAGGCTATGAGGAGAGAGGAGGGACTAGCTACTAGGCTATGAGAAGAGAGGAGGGACTAGCTACTAGGCTATGAGGAGAGAGGGGGGACTAGCTACTAGGCTAGGAGAAGAGAGGAGGGACTAGCTACTAGGCTATGAGGAGAGAGGAGGGACTAGCTACTAGGCTAGGAGAAGAGAGGAGGGACTAGCTAGGCTAGGCTAGCTACTAGGCTAGGAGAAGAGAGGAGGGACTAGCTACTAGGCTAGGAGAAGCGAGGAGGGACTAGCTACTAGGCTAGGAGAAGAGAGGAGGGACTAGCTACTAGGCTATGAGGAGAGAGGAGGGACTAGCTACTAGGCTAGGAGAAGAGAGGAGGGACTAGCTACTAGGCTATGAGGAGAGAGGAGGGACTAGCTACTAGGCTAGGAGAAGAGAGGAGGGACTAGCTACTAGGCTATGAGGAGAGAGGAGGGACTAGCTACTAGGCTAGGAGAAGAGAGGGGGGACTAGCTACTAGGCTAGGAGGAGAGAAGAGGGACTAGCTACTAGGCTAGGAGAAGAGAGGAGGGACTAGCTACTAGGCTATGAGAAGAGAGGAGGGACTAGCTACTAGGCTATGAGGAGAGAGGAGGGACTAGCTACTAGGCTATGAGAAGAGAGGAGGAACTAGCTACTAGGCTATGAGGAGAGAGGAGGGACTAGCTACTAGGCTAGGAGAAGAGAGGAGGGACTAGCTACTATGCTATGATGAGAGAGGGGGGACTAGCTACTAGGCTAGGAGAAGAGAGGAGGGACTAGCTACTAGGCTATGAGGAGAGAGGAGGGACTCGCTACTAGGCTAGGAGGAGAGAAGAGGGACTAGCTACTAGGCTAGGAGAAGAGAGGAGGGACTAGCTACTAGGCTATGAGGAGAGAGGAGGGACTAGCTACTAGGCTATGAGGAGAGAGGAGGGACTAGCTACTAGGCTAGGAGAAGAGAGGAGGGACTAGCTACTAGGCTATGAGGAGAGAGGAGGGACTAGCTACTAGGCTAGGAGGATAGAGGAGGGACTAGCTACTAGGCTAGGAGAAGCGAGGAGGGACTAGCTACTAGGCTAGGAGAAGAGAGGAGGGACTAGCTACTAGGCTAGGAGAAGAGAGGAGGGACTAGCTACTAGGCTATGAGGAGAGAGGAAGGACTAACTACTAGGCTAGGAGGAGAGAGGAGGGACTAGCTACTAGGCTAAGAGGAGAGAGGAGGGACTAGCTACTAGGCTATGAGGAGAGAGGAGGGACTAGCTACTAGGCTATGAGGAGAGAGGAGGGACTAGCTACTAGGCTATGAGGAGAGAGGAGGGACTAGCTACTAGGCTATGAGGAGAGAGGAGGGACTAGCGACTAGGCTAGGAGAAGAGAGGAGGGACTAGCTACTAGGCTATGAGGAGAGGAGGGACTAGCTACTAGGCTATGAGGAGAGAGGAGGGACTAGCTACTAGGCTATGAGGAGAGAGGAGGGACTAGCTACTAGGCTATGAGGAGAGAAGGGAGAGGAGGGACTAGCTACTAGGCTAGGAGGAGAGAGGAGGGACTAGCTACTAGGCTATGAGGAGAGAGGGGGGACTAGCTACTAGGCTATGAGGAGAGAGGAGGAACTAGCTACTAGGCTAGGAGAAGAGAGGAGGGACTAGCTACTAGGCTATGAGGAGAGAGGAGGGACTAGCTACTAGGCTATGAGGAGAGAGGAGGGACTAGCTACTAGGCTAGGAGGAGAGAGGGGGGACTAGCTACTAGGCTATGAGGAGAGAGGAGGGACTAGCTACTAGGCTAGGAGAAGAGAGGAGGGACTAGCTACTAGGCTATGAGGAGAGAGGAGGGACTAGCTACTAGGCTAGGAGGAGAGAGGAGGGACTAGCTACTAGGCTAGGAGAAGAGAGGAGGGACTAGCTATTAGGCTATGAGGAGAGAGGAGGGACTAGCTACTAGGCTAGGAGGAGAGAGGAGGGACCAGCTACTAGGCTAGGAGGAGAGAGGAGGGACTAGCTACTAGGCTAGGAGGAGAGAGGAGGGACTAGCTACTAGGCTAGGAGGAGAGAGGAGGGACTAGCTACTAGGCTAGGAGGAGAGAGGAGGGACTAGCTACTAGGCTAGGAGGAGAGAAGAGGGACTAGCTACTAGGCTAGGAGGAGAGAGGAGGAACTTAGAGCGCCACACTGCCCGCTTCAAATGGCCCCTGTGGTAATAGGAGTGTGTGGGGAGAAGGAAGGTATATTTTATGAGGGGGTGAAGGCTGTGTGTGTGTGTGTGTGTGTGTGTGTGTGTGTGTGTGTGTGTGTGTGTGTGTGTGTGTGTGTGTGTGTGTGTGTGTGTGTGTGTGTGTCGTAAACAGAGGGTGAGGCTTATCATATGAGTGTGGGTATAGAGAATGAAGGGTCTCCTTTGAGTGGGAACGATGTGCTGTCACTCTCATTACAAGCTGATGACAACCACACAGGTGGGTTACCAGCTGTCTCTTGCAGGAGATACTAGGTCTTCTAGCCTGCTGTCTCTAAAGAGGACAAACATGGGCCTTGCAGCGAGGACAGACTGGATGGATATCATTTATTCACAATTTGGACTTGGAGGGATTCAACCCACAGAGTTGGGGAGGTCACTGGTGGCTAAGGGACTGCTGAGGTGGAGGTAAGACAGAGAGGGGGAGAGGGGCTGGGAAGAGGGGGAGAGGGGCTGTGCTGTGGTGGGACTTAAGGCAGGGGAATAGGGGCTGGGGATCTGGGGATTATCGTTGGGGGGGGGGTCTGTCAGTGGCGTATTTTCTCGGTGTACTGAGGCTTGTCCAGCCCAGTGTCCTGGGACCACTCTGACAGGGGCCTGACAAACACACACACACACACACACACACTTACATGCACACAAACACACACCTCACTCTTACATGGGCCAGCCAAATGGGAAAACCCTTCTGGAGCGGACGGCCTGACACCAGCAAGTTCAAGTGGAAAATCCTCCTCTTTCGTTGCTCCTTCCCTTCCTCCCTATCTACCCCCACTCCATCCATCTAACATCCCAGTGCCTCAGAATAAAAATGATGACAAATGTCCAGAGGCACACGACATGCGGGATGACACACACACACACACACACACACACACACACACACACACACACACACACACACACACACACAGCGAGAGAGAAACACACACACACACACACACACACAGCGAGAGAGAAACACACAGACACGCTCACACTTCGGGCACTTCAGAGGGAAGTGTAAGAGCCGTTATCGACTCGGCTTCATTACTGATTTCACTCGTGTTTCAAATCACAAAATAGTTTCACACTCCACTACCCAGACCCCAACTCTCCCTCTCCATCCACAACCCCCACCCCTCCCTCATCTACTCCCTTCATCCTCCCTTCACTCCACCATCCAGACTCCAACTCTCCCTCTCCATCCCCAACCCCCTATCCCTCCCTCATCTACTCCCTTCATCCTCCCTTCACTCCACTACCCAGACCCCAACTCTCCCTCTCCATCCCCAACCCCCTATCCCTCCCTCATCTACTCTCTTCATCCTCCCTTCACTCCACTACCCAGACCCCAACTCTCCCTCTCCATCCCCAACCCCCTATCCCTCCCTCATCTACTCTCTTCATCCTCCCTTCACTCCAGCACCAGACCTCAACTCTCCTTCTATATCGCCACATCTCTTCCACTCCCTCAATTCCCATGGGGGACCAGTTTGACTGTTGCTCTGGATAAGAGTGTCTGTTAAATGACTAAAACTTTATGTGTGTGCTTGTCATCGGCCAGGACTAGGGAGATTTTAGGATAGAAATAAACGGAATGGAGCTTTCCAAGAGGAAAACCTGGTTCAATCTGGTTTCCAACAGACACACTCAGCTTTCATCAGGACAATAACCTAAAACACAAGGCCAAATATACACGGGAGTTGCTTACCAAGATGACATTGAATGTTTCTGAGTGGCCTAGTTTTGACTTAAATCAGCTTGAAAATGTATGGCAAGACTTGAAAATGGCTGTCTAGCAAGGATTAACAACCAACGTGACAGAGCTTGAAAAATTGTAAAAATAATCATGTGCAAATATTGTACAATCCAGGTGTGCAAATCTCTTATAGTCTTACCCAGAAAGACTCACATCTGTAATCGCTGCCAAAGGTGATTCTAACATGTATTGACTCAGGGGTGTGAATACTTACAGTATGTAAATGAGATATTTCTGTATTTAATTTTCAATACATTTGCAAACATTTCTAAAAACATGTTTTCACTTGGCCATTAAATGTTTTAATCCATTTTGAACTCTATTTAATCCATTTTGAGGATGTAACAGAACACATTGTGAAATAAGTCAAGAGGTATGAATACTTTCTGAATGCACTGTACATCTGAAGGAAGCAACACATAGTGCTCTTTTACGTAACATCATGCTATGTAAAGGGGCCATAGCCCCCCCGTTTGTTCTCTTAGTGCCTGTGCCAGGCCCTCTCCACTGACATAAAGAAGAGAGGGAGGGGAAAGCTAATTAGCATTAATCTAATGTTTATTTTTTCTAATTAAACGACATGAACACAGGACACACCATGGCATTCAATTACACACTACACACCATGCTATTCAATTACACACACACCATGCTATTCAATTACACACTACACACCATGGTATTCAATTACACACTACACACCATGCTATTCAATTACACACTACACACCATGCTATTCAATTACACACTACACACCATGCTATTCAATTACACACACACCATGCTATTCAATTACACACTACACACCATGCTATTCAATTACACACACACCATGCTATTCAATTACACACACACACACCATGCTATTCAATTACACACTACACACCATGCTATTCAATTACACACACACCATGCTATTCAATTACACACACACACAACATGCTATTCAATTACACACACACCATGCTATTCAATTACACACACACCATGCTATTCAATTACACACTACACACCATGCTATTCAATTACACACTACACACCATGCTATTCAATTACACACTACACACCATGCTATTCAATTACACACACACACACGCCATGCTATTCAATTACACACACACACACACACCATGCTATTCAATTACACACACACCATGCTATTCAATTACACACACCATGCTATTCAATTACAGACTACACACCATGCTATTCAATTACACACACACACACACCATGCTATTCAATTACACACACACACACACACACACACCATGCTATTTAATTACACACACACCATGCTATTCAATTACACACACACACCATGCTATTCAATTACACACACACACCATGCTATTCAATTACACACACACACCATGCTATTCAATTACACACACACCATGCTATTCAATTACACACACACACACACCATGCTATTCAATTACACACACACACCATGCTATTCAATTACACACTACACACCATGCTATTCAGTTATACACACACACCATGCTATTCAACTACACACACACACCATGCTATTCAATTACACACACACACCATGCTATTCAATTACACACTACACACCATGCTATTCAGTTATACACACACCATGCTATTCAACTACACACACACACCATGCTATTCAATTACACACACACACCATGCTATTCAATTACACACACACACACACACACCATGCTATTCAATTACACATACACACCATGCTATTCAATTACACACTACACACCATGCTATTCAGTTATACACACACACCATGCTATTCAACTACACACACACACCATGCTATTCAATTACACACACACATCATGCTATTCAATTACACACTACACACCATGCTATTCAGTTATACACACACCATGCTATTCAACTACACACACACACCATGCTATTCAATTACACACACACACCATGCTATTCAATTACACACTACACACCATGCTATTCAATTACACACACACACCATGCTATTCAATTACACACACTATACATGGGCTGGAGTCAAATTTGTGTGTGTGTGGCCAATTAATTAGGGCCGATTTCAAGTTTTCATAATAATCGGAAATCTGTATTTTTGGACACTGATTTGGCCGATTTGTTTTTGTTTGTTTGTTTTTTTACACCTTTATTTAATCTTTATTTAACTAGGCAAGTCAGTTAAGAACACATTCTTATTTTCAATGACGGCCTAGGAACGGTGGGTTAACTGCCTGTTCAGGGGCAGGACGACAGATTTTCACCTTGTCAGCTCGGGGGATTCAATCTTGCAACCTTACAGTTAACTAGTCCAACGCTCTAACCACCTGCCTCTCATTGCACTCCACGAGGAGCCTGCTTGTTACTGGAATGCAGTAGAAGCCAAGGTAAGTTGCGAGCTAGCATTAAACTTATCTTATAAAAAACAATCAATCAATCAATCATAATTCACTAGTTAACTACACATGGTTGATGATATTACTAGTTTATCTAGCGTGTCCTGCGTTGCATATAATCGATGTGGTGCGTATCGTTGCTCCAATGTGTACCTAACCATAAACATCAATGCCTTTCTTAAAATCAATACACAGAAGTATATATTTTTAAACCTGCATATTTAGCTAGAAGAAATCCAGGTTAGCAGGCAATATTAACCAGGTGAAATTGTGTCACTGCTCTTGTGTTCATTGCACGCAGAGTCAGTGTATATGCAACAGTTTGGGTCGCCTAATTTGCCAGAATTGTACATAATTATGACATAACATTGAAGGTTGTGCAACGTAACAGGAATATTTAGACTTATGAATGCCACCCCTTAGATAAAATTCGGAACGGTTCCGTATTTCACTGAAAGAATAAACGTCTTGTTTTCGAGATGATAGTTTCCATATTCAACCATATTAATGACCTAAGGCTCGTATTTCTGTGTGTTATTATGTTATAAC
Organism: Oncorhynchus nerka; assembly: GCF_034236695.1. Lineage (NCBI taxonomy): Eukaryota > Metazoa > Chordata > Actinopteri > Salmoniformes > Salmonidae > Oncorhynchus > Oncorhynchus nerka. The sequence goes on along the minus strand of NC_088397.1, from coordinate 61,312,841 downwards.
TAAGTCTATGATTTGATAGAGCAGTCTGACTGAGAGGTGGTAGACACCAGCAGGCTTGTAAGCATTCATTCAAACAGCACTTTCGTGCATTTTGCCAGAAGCTCTTCGTTGTGCGTCAAGCATTGCGCTGTTTATGACTTCAAGCCTATCAACTCCCGAGATGAGGCTGGTGTAACCGATGTTAAATGGCTAGCTAGTTAGCGGGGTGCGCGCTAATAGTGTTTCAAACGTCACTCGCTCTGAGACTTGGAGTGGTTGTTCCCCTTGCTCTGCATGGGTAACGCTTCTTCGAGGGTGACTGTTGTCATTGTGTTCCTGGTTCAAGCCCAGGGAGGAGCGAGGAGAGAGATGGAAGCTATACTGTTACACTGGCAATACTAAATTGCCTATAAGAACATCCAATAGTCAAAGGTTAATGAAATACAAATGGTATAGAGAGAAATAGTCCTATAATTCCAATAATAACAAAACCTAAAACTTCTTACCTCGGAATATTGAAGACTCATGTTAAAAGGAACCACCAGCTTTCATATGTTCTCATGTTCTGAGCAAGGAACTTACATGGCACATATTGCACTTTTACTTTCTTCTCCAACACTTTGTTCTTGCATTATTTAAACCAAATTGAACATGTTTCATTATTTATTTGAAGCTAAATTGATTTTATTGATGTATTATATCAAGTTAAAACTTGTTAGGGCCGTGGTCCCGTGGTGGGAACATCAATCAGCGGAAATGTTCAAGAGCGCCACCTATAGTGGTTGATAAAACTCAAACTTTCATTAAAATGGACATACAATGTACTGAATTAAAGCTACACTCGTTGTGAATCTATCCACCAAGTCAGATTTGTAAAATGCTTTTCGGCAAAAGCATGAGAAGCTATTATCTGATAGCATGTATCCCCCAGAATACAGCAACGTCACCTAACGACAGATTTTGCGATAGCCGGGGGCTACTCAAAACGCAGAAATAAAATATAAAACATTCATTACCTTTGACGAGCTTCTTTCTTGGCACTCCTAGATGTCCCATAAACATCATTTTGGGTCTTTTTTCGATTAAATCGGTCCATATATAGCCTAGATATCGATCTATGAATACTGTGTGAACAACGGAAAAAAATAGCGTTTTCTAACGTAACGTCATTTTTTAAAATTAAAAAAGTCGACGATAAACTTTCACAAAACACTTCGAAATACTTTAGTAATGCAACTTTAGGTTTTAGTACACGTTAATAAGCGATAAAATTCATCAGGAGGCGATGTAAATTCTATAGGTGTCCGTCTGGAAATAATGTCCGGAGAAATCTCAACCAAAACATCCGGTCGGAGACCGGAGGAAACCGGATCCCTTGTTTCGGTTTGACCAAGAAACAAAGCCGAAGCAAATGACAATACTCTAGACATCGTGTGGAAGCTGTAGGTACTGCAACCTCGACCTCATTTAATCCGGTTCACCTTTAACAATTCCTGGAAGTGGCGCATGGATATTTATTTCCATTTTCAGTGATCAGATTTTCCTGCACTTTTCGATGAAACGCACGTTCTGTTATAGTCACAGCCGTGATTTAACCAGTTTTAGAAACGTCTGAGTGTTTTCTATCCACACATACTAATCATATGCATATACTATATTCCTGGCATGAATAGCAGGGCGCTGAAATGTTGCGCGATTTTTAATTTCTTTGGTCCCCCAATAATCGGTATCTTTATCGGCGTTTAAAAATCATAATCGGTCGACCTCTTGTACTGTATCAAAAGTGTGTGTGTGACAAGTGTGGTTGGCACAGACTGCATTGTGATGCACACGTGGCAGGTCAGAGAGACGTGGTATATCATGCTATATAATCACCACCTCCTCTGCCAACCCCCTACCCACCCCTCTCTGTGCCTCTACCCATTTAACCATTCATCCTTCCCTTAAAAGAACACAACTAAAATACATACAGGCTATTTCCCCTATAGGCCTACAGTGAACTACTTTAGACCAGAGGCCTTTAGGGAACAGGATTTAATTGAAGACATATTTTCAGTCTGTCCCAAACTTCTTCTATCATTCTAAAATGAAACAAAAGAAAAAAGGTGAGATATGGAGAGAGGAAGGAGAGAGGAAGGAGAGCAGTGGGAGACACTAGTCTGGCAGAGTACAGGTTTCTCCTGAGGGCTCAAACAAAGAAAGACAAGTGGAACCCTCTCTCTCTCTCTCTCTCTCTGTCTGTCTTCCCCTCCCTCAGAGAGAAAAGAACCATCTAATTATCAAGCTCCAGAAAATGCCATTATTTATTAGGCCTCATTTGCATGTGTGAGCCCCGGCAGGGCCCAACCGTAGCAGCAGCCATTTTGTTCCTGAAGTGAGCAGCTGTGTCACCAGTCGCTCAGTCACTCCTCTGAATTGACTGGATGAAATGTATTTTCCCCCGCAGCACTCACTAACACACCCTCTCATTTATTCTCCTGTTCTGCCATTGCATGATTGCTTCAATTACTCCAGTGTAGCTGCCAAGATATGAAATGATAAAATGTTTCTTTCAATAAATAAAACATTTAAAAAGCAAGGTGCTCTTGATGGCCAGGTGCTGTTGGCCTTATCGTCACCTGGGAAGAGATAGAGACCCTAGCCAACCAACCACACACACACACACACACTGGGTGTCTGTATGGTGCACCATGTAGGGAGTCGTAAGTAAATCAGAGGGCTATGAGGGGGTTAGGGTGGTGGTGGGGGGGAAGGGAAAAAGACCACTGACAGCTCACACAGTAGTGATGCCCTGGGGTATAGGCAGGGGGAACTGAGGCGAGTCACGAACAAACAAGACAAGAGAATAAACAACAGAGAAATGGGGCGAAAGGGAGAGAAAGTAAAGGAGCAAGAGACAAACGAGAGAGAGAATGAGACGGAGAGAATGATAGAGAGACATCATAAATGCCTGGGGGTTGGAGACACAACTCTGTGTGCACGTGAGTGTGTGTTTGAGTGTTTGAGTGTGTGTGTTATGACATTTATCTTATACAGTGAGGTATAAGTTCTGAATAAATACATTTCTGTGGAGCCAATCTGTTATGGAATAATCCTTTGTTCCACGCCCATCCTGGCTCAGGTTATTAACTTAACTTGGCCTTTCCTTCTATATTCGTCTTTCTCCCTGTTATGTACCTCTTCACTTCTCTCTGTTCTTCTTTTCTGCAGCAGTAGCAGTGAGTGACAGTGTAGTGTAATTAGTGAGGTTTGGTAATGAACAGAGCACTGCACTAGAGAGACCCTAACGAGAGACCCCGCTGCTCAGCCAGAATGGTCAGCACCTCTGAGCACCCCTTC
>NC_088397.1:61292023-61307023 GCF_034236695.1 Oncorhynchus nerka | reverse complement strand
CAGAGCAAGGCGGGGAGGTGAAGGGGGGAGAGAGGTGAGACAGCAGGATGCACATTGGCTTCCTGACACTCTGAAAAGGGGGAAGGTTACTTAGTAAATATTGATCTATGAAAAAATGAGGAGGGGGGTGGTGTGGCTGCCCAACCAAACGGACAGAAAACTGCAATGTGGACTGACACACCATGCTTCCCTAAACTGGAAACTATGACTCAATCAGATTTCTGAGAAAACAATCATTCCAACAAGATAAATAGCATCTGTTGTAAAGTATATTCTTATTGATATTACTAATGGTCTTCCTAACATCTGTCTTGTGCCTGTAATATCAGGTTGAACAGTGTGAAAAGGCAAAGGGAGAAGGAGAGAGAGATCAAGAAAAGAGTGAAAGAGAGAAAAGGGTGAGAGTGAGAAATAGAGAGAAAGAGGGAGAGAAAAAGCGAGGGACAAAGATATAAAGTGGGTGTGAGAGAGAGAGAGCGAGAGAGCAGACTTACACAGACTGGAGGGGCCCCTGTGTGCAATCACTTTTATGGCCTAAGCAATGAAAACCATCTGCATCAAACACACTTGCTACTTTTGCTGAGACCACAATTAAAACACATACGCACACACTTATGCCACCCACACACACACCCACACACACCCCACACACACACACACACATGCCTTCATGCTTAAAAAAACAAAGACTACCCCTGGAACCTCCTCCCATAGGTTGGTTTGACCTGGGCTTTGGCAGCACACACACAGAAAAATACACACACAAAACACCCGCCCATCTCTTTGGCATGTGGTGTGAATTATTCCTCACACATGCTTTGTATCGTGTGTGTGTGTGTGTTTGTGTGTCTGCGTGTGTGTGTGTGTGTGTGTGTGTGTGTGTGTGTGTGTGTGTGTGTTAGTCCTAGCAGATATGTCTGGAAACAATGAGGGACAATTTTGTCAAAATTACCATCCTTATTACCACTATATTAAAGAGGCATTTATGGCTTTCACAAACACTACTACCATGCAGAGGTGATGCCTGTCTCCTCTAACTCTCCTCACTCTCTCTCTCTGTGTGTGTGTGTGTGTCCTGCACTAGGTGATGACTGTATATTCTCATATCCTAAAGTGAGAGCAGTTTGAGTCAAAATAGTACAAAAACTAATTTGGTAAACTTTTATTTTGAACACTGTGATACTGGCAACCCTTCTTTGTTTGATGTAAAATGGGGCAGAATGCAATAGTTCACAACTTAGAAAGGAGCTCACTCTCCGTCCTGGCCGGACACCCCTTTTCCTCTTATCCCCTGCCTTTCTCTCTCTCTCTCTGACCCCAGCAAGCACTTGCATTGTAGAATAAACCCCCCTCTCTCTAACCCCTGTGGGTCTTGTGGGGCGCGCTGCACCTTTAAAAAATATGAGGGAGTCCTGAGAGGAAGGCCCAACAACAGAGTCTTTGTGCTGCCGCTGAGCACACACACACACACACACACACACACACACACACAGACGCGTGCACACGCGCACACTCCACTGGTGTCAGACAGGTTTTATTAGAGGAGAGGAGGGAGGGATGGAGAGAGGGGGAGGGAGGTCACAGCTCCACTTGGAGACCTGAGTCTATCGTGTGTGTGTGTGTGTTCTTCTGACTTGTCAACGCCCCCCGTTAATCATCGCCCCTGACACAGATTTTAATAACAGTGCATTTTTTAATTCAGCAGGGTCACACACGCAAACACACACACACACACACACACACACACACACACACACACACACACACAGAGGGACGTTTGTTCTCCCCTCTTAACATGCTTCACGAAAATGGCTGACAACTATGTTTCTTTTCTTTGAGTGGGGAGAGAGAGGGGGAGAGAGAGGGGGAGGGAGGACGAGAGAAAGGGGGAGAAAGGACGAGAGAGGGGGAGGAGGATGAGAGAGCGGGAGGAAGGACGAGAGAGAGGGGAGGGAGGACGAGAGAGAGGGGGACGAAGGATGAGAGAGCGAGAGGGGGAGGAAGGATGAGAGGGGAGGGAGGACAAGAAAGAGGGAGAGGGAGGATGAGAGATGGGGGAGGAAGAACGAGAGAGGGGGAGGGAGGACGAGAGAGAGGGGAGGGAGGACAAGAGAGAGGGGGAGGAAGGACGGGAGAGGGGGAGGAGGACGAAAGAAAGGACGAGAGAGAGGAGGGAGGACGAGAGAGAGGGGGAGGGAGGACGAAAGAGGGAGAGGGAGGATGAGAGAGAGGGGGAGGACGAGAAAGAGGGGGAGGGAGGATGAGAAATGGGGGAGGGAGGACGAGAGTGAGGGGGATGAGAGAGAGGGAAGGACAAGAGAGAGGGGAGGGAGGATGAGAGAGAGGGGCGGGAGGACGAGAGAGAGGGGGGATGAGAGAGAGGGAGGGGAGGATGAGAGAGGGGAGGGTGGATGAGATAGAGGAGGGAGGAGGAGAGAGAGGGGGAGGGAGGATGAGAGAGAGGGGGCGGGAGGACGAGAGAGAGGGGAGGGAGATGAGAAGGAGGATGAGAGAGAGGGGAGGGAGATGGGAGGGAGGACGAGAGAGAGGGGAGGGAGGACGAGAGAGAGGACAAAGGGGAGGGGTTAGCTAAAGGCCCCATTAGAAGAAAAGGAGTGAGTGAGTGAGTGTGTGTGTGTGTGAATGTGTGTGTGTGTGTGTGTGTGCGTGCAGGCATGTGTGTACGTGTGTGTGTGAGTGTGTGAAAGCACTTCTAAGAGAGTGGATTTCATTCCTCTACCCGTTACTCTCACGTAAGATAACAAATATGCATCAACAAACAGAGCTCGGACAGACCTCTCCATGCATGCCTCTCCCAGGCTTTGTGCGTGTGTGTGTGTGTGTGTGTGTGTGTGCTTGGCTCAGGTTTCTAAAGCAAACAGGTCTGCTGTGATGAATCTGGTCTCTACTCCGGCTGTGTTTGGGCGAGACGGAGAGAGAGAACGCAGGAGCAGCGGAGAAATATAAACAGAGGCAGGGAGGGAGGGAGAGAGGGAGGGAGGCAGGGAGAGAGGGAGGGAGGCAGGGAGAGAGGGAGGGAGGGAGGCAGGGATAGAGGGAGGGAGGCAGGGAGAGAGGGAGGGAGGGAGGCAGGGAGAGAGGGAGGGAGGCAGGGAGAGAGGGAGGGAGGGAGGCAGGGAGAGGGAGGGAGGGAGGCAGGGAGAGAGGGAGAGAGGGAGGGAGGGAGGCAGGGAGAGAGGGAGGGAGGCAGGGAGAGGGAGGGAGGGAGGCAGGGAGAGAGGGAGAGAGGGAGGGAGGCAGGGAGAGAGGGAGGGAGGGAGGCAGGGAGAGAGGGAGGGAGGGAGGAGGCAGGGAGAGAGGGAGGGAGGGAGGGAGGCAGGGAGAGAGGGAGAGAGGGAGGGAGGGAGAGAGGGAGAGAGGGAGGGAGGCAGGGAGAGAGGGAGAGAGGGAGGGAGGCAGGGAGAGAGGGAGGGAGGCAGGGAGAGAGGGAGAGAGGGAGGGAGGCAGGGAGAGAGGGAGGGAGGCAGGGAGAGAGGGAGAGAGGGAGGGAGGCAGGGAGAGAGGGAGGGAGAGAGGGAGGAGGCAGGGAGAGAGGGAGGGAGAGAGGGAGGGAGGGAGGCAGGGAGAGAGGGAGGGAGGGAGGCAGGGAGAGAGGGAGAGAGGGAGGGAGGCAGGGAGAGAGGGAGGGAGGGAGGCAGGGAGAGAGGGAGGAGGGAGGCAGGGAGAGAGGGAGGGAGGCAGGGAGAGAGGGAGGGAGGGAGGCAGGGAGAGAGGGAGGGAGGCAGGGAGAGAGGGAGAGAGGGAGGAGGCAGGGAGAGAGGGAGGGAGGCAGGGAGAGAGGGAGGGAGGGAGGCAGGGAGAGAGGGAGGGAGGCAGGGAGAGAGGGAGGGAGGGAGGCAGGAGAGAGGGAGGGAGGGAGGGAGGAGAGGGAGGGAGGCAGGGAGAGAGGGAGGGAGGGAGGCAGGGAGAGAGGGAGGGAGGGAGGCAGGGAGAGAGGGAGAGAGGGAGGGAGGGAGGGAGGCAGGGAGAGAGGGAGGGAGAGAGGAGGGAGGCAGGGAGAGAGGGAGGGAGGGAGGCAGGGAGAGAGGGAGGGAGGGAGGGAGGCAGGGAGAGAGGGAGGGAGGCAGGGAGAGAGGGAGGGAGGGAGGCAGGGAGAGAGGGAGGGAGGGAGGCAGGGAGAGAGGGAGGGAGGCAGGGAGGGAGGGAGGGAGAGAGGGGAGGCAGGGAGGGAGGGAGGGAGAGGGAGGCAGGGAGAGAGGAGGCAGGGAGGGAGGGAGGCAGGGAGAGAGGCAGGGAGGAGAGAGGGAGGGAGGCAGGGAGAGAGGGAGAGAGGAGGGAGGCAAGGAGAGAGGGAGGGAGGAGGCAGGGAGAGAGGGGAGGGAGGGAGTGATGGAGGGAGGGAGGGAGGGAGGCAGGCTGAGGGAGACTTCAGACCCACCCTGTCTCCCAAACTCCACCCCGTCCTCCCCAGTCCTCCTTAACTCCCCGTCTCCCCCATCCCACGTCAGTCTACTACCTGGGTTCTCTTGCTCTCTCAGGCAGGCAGGCAGGCAGGCAGGCAGGCAGGCAGGGAGGGAGGAGAGAGAGAGGGAGGGAGGGAGGGAGGCAGGGAGGGAGGGAGGCAGGGAGATAGGGAGGGAGGCAGGGAGAGAGGGAGGGAGGGAGGCAGGGAGAGAGGGAGGGAGGGAGGGAGGGAGGGAGGAGGGAGGGAGGGAGGGAGGGAGGGAGGCAGGGAGAGAGGGAGGGAGGCAGGGAGGGAGGGAGGGAGGGAGAGAGGCAGGGAGGGAGGGAGAGAGGGAGGCAGGAGAGAGGGAGGCAGGGAGGGAGGGAGGAGAGAGAGGAGGGAGGGAGGAGGGAGGGAGGGAGGGAGGGAGGCAGGGAGAGAGGGAGGAGGGGGAGGCAGGGAGAGAGGGAGGGAGGGAGGGAGGCAGGGAGAGAGGGAGGGAGGCAGGGAGAGAGGGAGGGAGGGAGGCAGGGAGAGAGGGAGGGAGGGAGGCAGGGAGAGAGGGAGGGAGGCAGGGAGGGAGGAGGGAGAGAGGGAGGCAGGGAGGGAGGGAGGGAGAGAGGGAGGCAGGGAGGGAGGGAGGCAGGGAGAGAGGCAGGGAGAGAGGGAGGGAGGCAGGGAGAGAGGGAGGGAGGGAGGGAGAGAGGGAGGAGGGAGGCAGGGAGAGAGGGAGGGAGGGAGGGAGAGAGGCAGGGAGGGAGGGAGAGAGGCAGGGAGAGAGGGAGGCAGGGAGAGAGGCAGGGAGGGAGAGAGGGAGGGAGGCAGGGAGAGAGGGAGAGAGGAGGGAGGCAAGGAGAGAGGGAGGGAGGGAGGCAGGGAGAGAGGGGAGGGAGGGAGTGATGGAGGGAGGGAGGGAGGGAGGCAGGCTGAGGGAGACTTCAGACCCACCCTGTCTCCCCAAACTCCACCCCGTCCTCCCCAGTCCTCCTTAACTCCCCGTCTCCCCATCCCACGTCAGTCTACTACCTGGGTTCTCTTGCTCTCTCAGGCAGGCAGGCAGGCAGGCAGGCAGGCAGGGAGGGAGGGAGAGAGAGAGAGAGGGAGGGAGGGAGGGAGGCAGGGAGGGAGGGAGGCAGGGAGATAGGGAGGGAGGCAGGGAGAGAGGGAGGGAGGGAGGCAGGGAGAGAGGGAGGGAGGGAGGGAGGGAGGGAGGGAGGGGAGGCAGGGAGAGGGGAGGGAGGCAGGGAGGGAGGGAGGGAGGGAGAGAGGCAGGGAGGGAGGGAGAGAGGGAGGCAGGGAGAGAGGGAGGCAGGGAGGGAGGGAGGGAGGCAGGGAGAGAGGGAGGGAGGAAGGGAGGGAGGGAGTGATGGAGGCAGGGAGGGAGGGAGTGATGGAGGCAGGGAGGGAGGGAGGCAGGCAGGCAGGCAGGCTGAGGGAGACTTCAGACCCACCCTGTCTCCCCCAAACTCCACCCCGTCCTCCCCAGTCCTCCTTAACTCCCCCGTCTCCCCATCCCACGTCAGTCTACTACCTGGGTTCTCTTGCTCTCTCAGGCAGGCAGGCAGGCAGGCAGGGAGGGAGGGAGAGGGAGGCAGGCAGGGAGAGAGGGAGGGGGCAGGCAGGCAGGGAGGGAGGGAGAGAGGGAGGGAGGGAGGCAGGGAGAGAGGGAGGGAGGGAGGCAGGGGAGAGAGGGAGGGAGGCAGGAGAGAGGGAGGGAGGGAGGGAGGGAGGGAGGGAGGGAGAGGGAGGGAGGGAGGCAGGGAGAGAGGGAGGGAGGCAGGGAGAGAGGGAGAGAGGGAGGGAGAGAGGGAGGGAGGGAGAGAGGGAGGCAGGGAGGGAGGGAGGGAGGCAGGGAGAGAGGGAGGGAGGCAGGGAGAGCGGGAGGGAGGCAGGGAGAGAGGGAGGGAGGGAGGGAGGGAGAGAGGGAGGGAGGGAGGCAGGGAGAGAGGGAGGGAGGCAGGGAGAGAGGGAGAGAGGGAGGGAGGCAGGGAGAGAGGGAGGGAGGGAGGCAGGGAGAGAGGAGAGAGGGAGGGAGGCAGGGAGAGAGGGAGGCAGGGAGGGAGGGAGGGAGGCAGGGAGGGAGGGAGGGAGGCAGGGAGAGAGGGAGGGAGGGAGGCAGGGAGAGAGGGAGGGAGGAAGGGAGGGAGGGAGTGATGGAGGCAGGGAGGGAGGGAGGGAGGGAGGCAGGGAGAGAGGGAGGGAGGGAGGCAGGGAGAGAGGGAGGGAGGAAGGGAGGGAGGGAGTGATGGAGGCAGGGAGGGAGGGAGGCAGGCAGGCAGGCAGGCTGAGGGAGACTTCAGACCCACCCTGTCTCCCCAAACTCCACCCCCGTCCTCCTCCAGTACCTCCTCTCCCCGTCTCCCCATCCCACGTCAGTCTACTACCTGGGTTCTCTTGCTCTCTCAGGCAGGCAGGCAGGCAGGCAGGGGAGGGAGGGAGGGAGAGAGGGAGGGAGGGAGGCAGGGAGAGAGGGAGGGAGGCAGGGAGAGAGGGAGGGAGGGAGGGAGGGAGGGAGGGAGGGAGGGAGGGAGGGAGGGAGGCAGGCAGGGAGGGAGGGAGGGAGGGAGAGGGGGAGGAGGCAGGGAGGGAGGGAGGGAGGGAGGGAGGGAGGGAGGCAGGGAGGGAGGGAGAGAGGGAGGCAGGGAGAGAGGGAGGGGGGGGGGGAGGGAGGGAGGCAGGGAGAGAGAGGAGGGAGGCAGGGAGAGAGGGAGGGAGGGAGGCAGGGAGAGAGGGAGGGAGGGAGGGAGAGAGGGAGGGAGGGAGGGAGGCAGGGAGAGAGGGAGAGAGGGAGGGAGGCAGGGAGAGAGGGAGAGAGGGAGGGAGGCAGGGAGAGAGGGAGAGAGGGAGGGAGGCAGGGAGAGAGGGAGGCAGGGAGGGAAGGAGGGAGGCAGGGAGGGAGGGAGGAAGGCAGGGAGAGAGGGAGGGAGGGAGGCAGGGAGAGAGGGAGGGAGGGAGGCAGGGAGAGAGGGATGGAGGAAGGGAGGGAGGGAGTGATGGAGGCAGGGAGGGAGGGAGGGAGGCAGGGAGGGAGGGAGGGAGGAGGGAGGGAGGGAGGAGGGAGGGAGGGAGGCAGGCAGGCAGGCTGAGGGAGACTTCAGACCCACCCTGTCTCCCCCAAACTCCACCCCGTCCTCCCCAGTCCTCCTTAACTCCCCGTCTCCCCATCCCACGTCAGTCTACTACCTGGGTTCTCTTGCTCTCTCAAGCAGGCAGGCAGGCAGGCAGGGAGGGAGGGAGAGAGAGGGAGGGAGGGAGGGAGGCAGGGAGAGAGGGAGGGAGGGAGGGAGGCAGGGAGAGAGGAGGAGGGAGGCAGGGAGAGAGGGAGGCAGGGAGGGAGGGAGGGAGGCAGGGAGAGAGGGAGGGAGGCAGGGAGAGCGGGAGGAGGCAGGGAGAGAGGGAGGGAGGGAGGGAGGGAGAGAGGGAGGGAGGCAGGGAGAGAGGGAGGGAGGGAGGGAGGCAGGGAGAGAGGGGAGGGAGGCAGGGAGAGAGGGAGGGAGGGAGGGAGGCAGGGAGAGAGGGAGAGAGGGAGGGAGGCAGGGAGAGAGGGAAGGCAGGGAGGGAGGCAGGGAGGGAGGGAGGGAGGCAGGGAGAGAGGGAGGGAGGGAGGCAGGGAGAGAGGAGGGAGGAAGGGAGGGAGGGAGTGATGGAGGCAGGGAGGGAGGGAGTGATGGAGGCAGGGAGGGAGGGAGGCAGGCAGGCAGGCAGGCTGAGGGAGACTTCAGACCCACCCTGTCTCCCCCAAACTCCACCCCGTCCTCCCCCAGTCCTCCTTAACTCCCCCGTCTCCCCCATCCCACGTCAGTCTACTACCTGGGTTCTCTTGCTCTCTCAGGCAGGCAGGCAGGCAGGCAGGGAGGGAGGGAGAGAGGGAGGCAGGCAGGGAGAGAGGGAGGGGGCAGGCAGGCAGGGAGGGAGGGAGAGAGGGAGGGAGGGAGGCAGGGAGAGAGGGAGGGAGGGAGGGAGGCAGGGAGGGAGGGAGGCAGGGAGATAGGGAGGGAGGCAGGGAGAGAGGAGGGAGGGAGGCAGGGAGAGAGGGAGGGAGGCAGGGAGGGAGGGAGGGAGGGAGAGAGGCAGGGAGGGAGGGAGAGAGGGAGGCAGGGAGAGAGGGAGGCAGGGAGGGAGGGAGGGAGGCAGGGAGAGAGGGAGGGAGGCAGGGAGAGCGGGAGGGAGGCAGGGAGAGAGGAGGGAGGGAGGGAGGGAGAGAGGGAGGGAGGGAGGCAGGGAGAGAGGGAGGGAGGGAGGGAGGGAGGCAGGGAGAGAGGGAGGGGGAGGCAGGGAGAGAGGGAGGGAGGGAGGCAGGGAGAGAGGGAGAGAGGGAGGGAGGCAGGGAGAGAGGGAGGGAGGCAGGGAGAGAGGGAGGCAGGGAGGGAGGGAGGGAGGCAGGAAAGGGAGGGAGGGAGGCAGGGAGAGAGGGAGGGAGGGAGGCAGGGAGAGAGGGAGGGAGGAAGGGAGGGAGGGAGTGATGGAGGCAGGGAGGGAGGGAGGGAGGCAGGGAGAGAGGGAGGGAGGGAGGCAGGGAGAGAGGGAGGGAGGGAGGAAGGGAGGGAGGGAGTGATGGAGGCAGGGAGGGAGGGAGGCAGGCAGGCAGGCAGGCTGAGGGAGACTTCAGACCCACCCTGTCTCCCCAAACTCCACCCCGTCCTCCTCCAGTCCTCCTTAACTCCCCGTCTCCCCATCCCACGTCAGTCTACTACCTGGGTTCTCTTGCTCTCTCAGGCAGGCAGGCAGGCAGGCAGGCAGGAGGGAGGGAGAGAGGGAGGGAGGGAGGCAGGGAGAGAGGCAGGAGAGAGGGAGGGAGGCAGGGAGAGAGGGAGGGAGGGAGGGAGGGAGGGAGGGAGGGAGGGAGGCAGGGAGAGAGGCAGGGAGGGAGGGAGGGAGGAGGCAGGGAGAGAGGGAGGGGGGAGGGGGGGAGGGAGGGAGGCAGGGAGAGAGGGAGGGAGGCAGGGAGAGAGGGAGGGAGGCAGGGAGAGAGGGAGGGAAAGGAGGCAGGGAGAGAGGGAGGGAGGGAGGGAGAGAGGGAGGGAGGGAGGCAGGGAGAGAGGGAGAGAGGGAGGGAGGCAGGGAGAGAGGGAGGCAGGGAGGGAGGGAGGAAGGCAGGGAGAGAGGGAGGGAGGGAGGCAGGGAGAGAGGGAGGGAGGGAGGCAGGGAGAGAGGGATGGAGGAAGGGAGGGAGGGAGTGATGGAGGCAGGGAGGGAGGGAGGGAGGCAGGGAGAGAGGGAGGGAGGGAGGGAGGGAGGGAGGGAGGGAGGGAGGGAGGGAGGCAGGCAGGCAGGCAGGCAGGCAGGCAGGCTGAGGGAGACTTCAGACCCACCCTGTCTCCCCCAAACTCCACCCCGTCCTCCCCAGTCCTCCTTAACTCCCCGTCTCCCCCATCCCACGTCAGTCTACTACCTGCGTTCTCTTGCTCTCTCAAGCAGGCAGGCAGGCAGGCAGGGAGGGAGGGAGGGAGAGAGGGAGGGAGGGAGGCAGGGAGAGAGGGAGGGAGGGAGGGAGGCAGGGAGAGAGGGAGGGAGGGAGGGAGGGAGGCAGGGAGGGAGGGAGGCAGGGAGAGAGGGAGGGAGGCAGGGAGAGAGGGAGGGAGGGAGGGAGGCAGGGAGGAGGAGGGGGAGGGAGGGAGGCAGGCAGGCAGGGAGGGAGGCAGGGAGAGAGGGAGAGAGGGAGGGAGGCAGGGATAGAGGGAGGGAGGGAGGGAGGGAGGGAGGGAGGGAGGCAGGCAGGCAGGCAGGCAGGGAGGGAGGCAGGCAGGGAGGGAGGGAGGGAGGGAGGGAGGGAGGGACAGGTGGCTACCATATGTTGTAGTAATCCATCAGGACAGACTGAGGTCCATTGTTGAGGGCCAAAACAACCCAGTCTCCCTTGCCTCCCCTATCCTCCCCCAGCCCCCACCCCCATCCATAGAAAAACAGCCCCATGGCTGGGCTGTCATTGGGGTTGTCCGGAGAGAGGAGGGGCAGGGAGACTTCAGACCCACCCTGTCTCCCCCAAACTCCACCCCGTCCTCCCCCAGTCCCTCCTTAACTCCCCTATCTCCCCCATCCCACGTCAGTCTACTACCTGGGTTCTCTTGCTCTCTCTCTGTTCCTCTGTTTACTCAGACTGAGTGCAGGACAGAGAAAAGAAGAGAGAGAAAAAAGTGGGCTGACATTGAAAAGATGTAACATGAGGCAGCAACCAGTGTGTCAAGTCATCCCAGGGGTTTGGCAACATAACCACACCTGGGTTTACGCACGCACACACACACGCACACACACACACACACACACACGCACACGCACACACACACACAGAGGGAGGGAGGCAGCGGGTTTGATTACTGAGGGGGTGACAGTTAGTGGGATTGCTTTATGACTTTGGGGCATATCTAAGTGAAGGCTTGGTTTCAGCCTCGGTCGCTTCTGATGTATCGCATGCATCACTGTCACTCATCACACAAACCATTCTCTCTCCCTTTCTCTCTCTCCTTCTCTCTCTCCTTCTCTCCACCACCCAACTCATGAAACATGCACCCAATTCTCACTTTGCGCCAAAATGCCCTTCCTCAACATGAAAGTGGTCAATGTCAGCTTCTATCTCTGTGACTGCAGAGAAGCCTCTGTAAATTAGTCTAGCCAGCTATATAAACGTATAGTAATCACGGTCGAATTACCGACCCCATTGATTTTGTTAGTCACTCTAACTCAGATATCATACTCAAAACTGTAAATACTCAAAAAATGTATTAGGGCCCACAAAAGGCTAGGGCTGCCTCTGACTGCACCACTGAGACCACTCGGGATGAGTTCAGATTTCTGGTGGCCCCCACCCCCATCAAAGTTGCCCATCCCTGGTCTAGACTAAAACAGAAACAGCCTAGACGTATACTAAACTAGATCAGCTACATCCCTGTGTAATAATGCTGGGATTCCTTGAATACAGCTGGTCACCAAATGAACTTGGGCATGTCTCTCTGTCTATAGTTAGGGGGTAGGGGAACTGATTGGAGTACTAAGGAGGAATAAGGAAGGATTGGAGGGGGTCAGGATTTTCTCATCTCTGGGTAAATGGATAAGGGACACAAGGACTGAGGGGGGCGGTTTTGGGAGCAATCTCTCATTAAAGGCTGCTAAACGGGCTAACTTTACTATGACCGCCCTCCTATGCTCTCATTACTCCGGTAAAGCCTGCTAAACGGAGGCCAATTTCACAGTGGGTTACACATAAACTCCACTCTGACCAGAGTCCTTAGTTTCTTCATCTCTCTCTTCACCTCTTCCTCTCGTTCTGGTTTTACTTTGTCTCTTCCTGCCTTCTCCTCCAATCCCTGCTTCTCTCTCTCGCACATTTGTGTAGTTATTGCTCAGAACTAGCAGAGGCTAAGCAGACAAAATCTATACCTATATAATAGGTGTACTAAAACTATAGCTCATAGCTTAAAATGGGCCGACTACCCTGAGCTGGAATTATCATGAGCCACCTTCAAAAACACCCTCCAGCCGCCGTCCAAATCAGCGATTGAATGTAATGTTTCCATATAGAGGTGCGTTCGAGAGGTTTTAAAATGGCTGCAGCAGGCCTCTCATGGCCCAACCTGCCCATTAAAGAACGCAAAGGCCGTGTTCAGAGCCAACAAAATAAAAAAGTCACAAACACCAAAAGATCTTCAAAATATGCTGTAATGTTTGAAAACCCTTAGCGTTTTAATATTTTATTTTTCACATCCTATTTTTCACAAAAGACCCTGCCGTGCTCCAGATGTGCGCTCCTCACCTCCAAGTCACACAAAACGTTTCTTGTTCAATGAGGAAACCACAGCGCACAGCGTCCGACTGCTATAATACTCAAATGTAGAAATTGAATCAAAAGAGCAGAAATATGATCATAAAAATGAGCTGACTGACAAAAAGTGTGTAGTTGTGTAGTCTACCTAGCCTAGGCAGCCAATAGTTGCCGCTAGATCTGCACTATCATCTAGGTTTGATGTGCATTCCCACCACCATTTTGGGATTTTGGAAAATGTAGGATGTTGCACATCGTATTCAGCCAAGGGTGTGCAACATCCTATGTTGTCCGAAAATCAGAAAATTGTGGTGGAAAATTGTATTTTACTAAGACAGTACACATTTATTTTTAAGGGGGAGGGGCTCGCCAACCTAGTTACCTGATTGGAGGATGCTTTATGTACGCGCCAGTCCACACATAGTGTATTACCGGGAACGCACACCAATCCTAGACGATAGCGCAGGTCAAGAGGCCACTATCAGCTGCCTAGGCTACAGCATACCAGAGAGGACACAACACACCCAGCTGCCTAGGCTACAGCATACCAGAGAGGACACAACTCACCCAGCTGCCTAGGCTACAGCATACCAGAGAGGACACAACTCACCCAGCTGCCTAGGCTACAGCATACCAGAGAGGACACAACTCACCCAGCTGCCTAGGCTACAGCATACCAGAGAGGACACAACTCACCCAGCTGCCTAGGCTACAGCATACCAGAGAGGACACAACTCACCCAGCTGCCTAGGCTACAGCATACCAGAGAGGACACAACTCACGCAGCTGCCTAGGCTACAGCATACCAGAGAGGACACAACTCACCCAGCTGCCTAGGCTACAGCATACCAGAGAGGACACAACTCACCCAGCTGCCTAGGCTACAGCATACCAGAGAGGACACAACTCACCCAGCTGCCTAGGCTACAGCATACCAGAGAGGACACAACTCACGCAGCTGCCTAGGCTACAGCATACCAGAGAGGACACAACTCACCCAGCTGCCTAGGCTACAGCATACCAGAGAGGACACAACTCACCCAGCTGCCTAGGCTACAGCATACCAGAGAGGACACAACTCACCCAGATGCCTAGGCTACAGCATACCAGAGAGGACACAACTCACCCAGCTGCCTAGGCTACAGCATACCAGAGAGGACACAACTCACCCAGCTGCCTAGGCTACAGCATACCAGAGAGGACACAACACACCCAGCTACCTAGGCTACAGCATACCAGAGAGCACACAACTCACCCAGCTGCCTAGGCTACAGCATACCAGAGAGGACACAACTCACCCAGCTGCCTAGGCTACAGCATACCAGAGGACACAACTCACCCAGCTGCCTAGGCTACTGCATACCAGAGAGGACACAACACACCCAGCTGCCTAGGCTACAGCATACCAGAGAGGACACAACTCACCCAGCTGCCTAGGCTACAGCATACCAGAGAGGACACAACTCACCAAGCTGCCTAGGCTACAGCATACCAGAGAGGACACAACTCACCCAGCTGATTGGGGTACAGCATACCAGAGAGGACACAACTCACCCAGCTGATTGGGGTACAGCATACCAGAGAGGACACAACTCACCCAGCTGATTGGCGTACAGCATACCAGAGAGGACACAACTCACCCAGCTGCCTAGGCTACTGCATACCAGAGAGGACACAACACACCCAGCTGCCTAGGCTACAGCATACCAGAGAGGACACAACACACCCAGCTGCCTAGGCTACAGTATACCAGAGAGGACACAACTCACCCAGCTGCCTAGGCTACTGCATACCAGAGAGGACACAACACACCCAGCTGCCTAGGCTACAGCATACCAGAGAGGACACAACACACCCAGCTGCCTAGGCTACAGCATACCAGAGAGGACACAACTCACCCAGCTGCCTAGGCTACAGCATACCAGAGAGGACACAACTCACCCAGCTGCCTAGGCTACAGCATACCAGAGAGGACACAACTCACCCAGCTGCCTAGGCTACAGCATACCAGAGATGACACAACTCACCCAGCTGCCTAGGCTACAGCATACCAGAGAGGACACAACACACCCAGCTGCCTAGGCTACAGCATACCAGAGAGGACACAACTCACCCAGCTGCCTAGGCTACAGCATACCAGAGAGGACACAACTCACCCAGCTGCCTAGGCTACAGCATACCAGAGAGGACACAACTCACCCAGCTGATTGGGGTACAGCATACCAGAGAGGACACAACTCACCCAGCTGCCTAGGCTACAGCATACCAGAGAGGACACAACACACCCAGCTGCCTAGGCTACAGCATACCAGAGAGGACACATCTCACCCAGCTGCCTAGGCTACAGCATACCAGAGAGGACACAACACACCCAGCTGCCTAGGCTACAGCATACCAGAGAGGACACAACTCACCCAGCTGATTGGTGTTTCCAAACATCCACATTTGATTTTGATTGTTCAGGTTCACCAAAATAAATAGTCTTGGTAGTTTTGCTTATTAAAACAGTCAGTGTGTTTGGTAATTTTTACATGAACAGGGTAATTTCATAAAGGAGATGATTTAGAGAAGCAGGAGAAGCTCTCCAAGAGGTCTAAACCCTTTCAGGGATCAAATCCAAACCTGCATCATATTTATTGGCTGAATGCCATGCTAATTTATAAATATCAATATGGATATAGTATTATCTCAAAACATTTTCAGCAAAAGAAAATGACAAGTTAACCTTTAACTGCAGTGGCTAAGTCAGGGTCAGTCTTAAACAAAATTATCCACCTCACACACATGGTTATGGGCTCACAAAAAGAAGACATCTGTATCGTGTCAGATATAGAGTTGA
>NC_088397.1:61274523-61287023 GCF_034236695.1 Oncorhynchus nerka | reverse complement strand
CCTAGACGGCCACTAGAGAGAGGGGGCTACCTAGACGGCCACTAGAGAGGGGGCTACCTAGACGGCCACTAAAGAGATGGGGCTACCTAGAGACTAGGCCACTAGAGAGAGGGGGCTACCTAGACGGCCACTAGAGAGAGGGGGCTACCTAGACGGCCACTAGAGAGAGGGGCTACCTAGGCGGCCACTAGAGAGAGGGCTACCTAGACGGCCACTAGAGAGAGGGGCTACCTAGACGGCCACTAGAGAGAGGGGCTACCTAGACGGCCACTAGAGAGATGGGGCTACCTAGACGGCCACTAGAGAGAGGGGGCTACCTAGACGGACACTAGAGAGAGGGGGCTACCTAGACGGCCACTAGAGAGGGGCTACCTAGACGGCCACTAGAGAGGGGCTACCTAGACGGACACTAGAGAGAGGGGCTACCTAGACGGACACTAGAGAGAGGGGCTACCTAGACGGACACTAGAGAGAGGGGGCTACCTAGACGGCCACTAGAGAGAGGGGGCTACCTAGACGGCCACTAGAGAGATGGGGCTACCTAGACGGCCACTAGAGAGAGGGGGCTACCTAGACGGCCACTAGAGAGAGGGGGCTACCTAGACGGCCACTAGAGAGAGGGGGCTGAATGGAGTCAGAGGTCAAATAAAGCCGTGACCACAGAGTTCCAGCTGCAAACCCAGAACAGTCGACCACTTTCTGCCATGCCGAGAAGGGATAGAGAAGATAATCAGCTTGGTGGACCTAGACTAAGAGAGAGAGGAGGGGACAAAGAGAAATAAAGGGAGGGAGGGAGAGCGAGAGAGGGAGAAAGTGAGTGAATGAATGAATGAATGAATGAGAAAGAGAAAAAAGGATAGAGAGAAAAAGAAAAGAAAAAGAGAGAACAATCACAATGGAATAAAAAAATAAGAGGGTGAATGGGATCCTTGGGCTGCTCAAAGGCTCCGTTGGAAAAAGCTGTAAATTCTGTTTATTATCCCCCATAAATATGACATCCCAGCATTCCAGAATTAGGCCTCAATGTGTGAAAAAATCATAAAACAGGAATATGGATTATCAGAGCGAGGAAGGGAAAAAGACGGAGAGCAGGAGAGAGACACGTGGAAGGCATTCATCTCCATGCACGTTTCATCTGAGCAGGAGTGTGTGTGTGTGTGTGTGTGTCTTTAATCCACATTGTCAGTATTACATGATCTTTAAAGAAACCGCCCACTCTGTGATGTCGTCTGTCTCATTTGAGGGCTCCCGAGTGGCACAGCAGTCTAAGGCACTGCATCTCAGTGCAAGAGGCGTCACTACAGACCCTGGTTCTATTCCAGGCTGTATCACAACTGGCCGTGATTGAGAGTCCCATTAAGGCGGCTCCCAGTGTCGTTAGGGTTTGGCCGGGGTAGAATTTGTTGTTAACTGACTTATCTAGTTAAATAAAGGTTCAATAAAAACACATAAACTTGTGGTTAACTGAATAAACCATTAGTGTGTGTGTTGGCTCTTCCCTAACCAGACAATATAGCAAGTGTATAAATATTTATTCCTAACCCCTAGGCTGTCTGACTGTTCCCTCTCCCCCAAACTCTCAGTTGCACACAACCCCATATCATCATTGATGGAGGCTTCTAAGGCCCAATCCTCATTTGAGATAACGCACATTTTAGCATCAATATCCTATTGACATCAATGCATGATTTGCTCTCAAGACAAGGGGAGTGCTCAAGTCAGGATTCTGAGTTAGGATTCTGCCCATAGTGGATCAAATATATACAGAAAGTGAAAGGTGAGGATGAAAGGAAGAAAGAAAAAGGAGAGAGTGAGGAGAGGGAGGGAGGAGACAGACAGGGAGAGAAAGAGAGGGGCCCCTTTTAAGAATGCAACAGGAAGTGGGCACTATGGAGGTCCCTTTGTATCGTCGTGGTAACAGCAGTGGGTGTTCTGTGACACTAGGCAACGGTTCCCCCCTCCCCCCTCTCACCTAGACCCCTGTTCCCCCAACCTATGTGACCTCTGGTGACCCCAGACACAAAGTGTGAGGGAAAGGTCAGAGCACGGGAATGCTTTTAGGAGATGACATCACTCCAACACAGACTGGCCCACAATTCACTGCCCAAAAACACACACAGTCACATACGCACACAGTCACATATGCACACAGTCACATACGCACACAGTCACATACGCACACAGTCACATACACACTAACGTTCACACCCAAGCACACACACAGTCACATACACACAGTCACATACGCACACAGTCACATACGCACACATACAGTCACATACGCACACACCCAAGCACACACAGTCACAGACACAGTCTCATACGCACACAGTCACATACGCACAGTCACATACACACAGTCACATACACACACACACAGTCACATACACACACACACACACACACACACACACACACACACACACACACACACACACACACACACACACACACACAGTCACTGGTGTTATTGAGGTTTCTATGCTTTGTCAGAATCACCTCTGTCCAATCAGAGAAGAGATATTAGAACTGAGTTTAAACATATGCACACACACGCCTCCCTCCTCTACCCGGCACACTCTGTTCTAGCCAGCCCTCCTTCTCCATCCTCTGTGCCTCAGCCCTGTCCATCCATCCCTCTCTCCCTGACCTGGAAGTGAACCTGAAGAGAGGACACTAGTGTCACTGTGACCTCTAGTCACCTCCAGGACCTGACTCCATTGGCCCAATCACCTCCCATTAAAACCAGATCACAGAATAGCACTATTCACACATACATACAGTACATACAGTACATACAGTACACACACACACACACACACACACACACACACACACACACACACACACACACACACAGGATGTGGTAGATGGTTGATGGTAGATGGTTGATGGTAGATAGTGTGGCTGTATGGTCAACTACAGTGGGGCAAAAAAGTATTTAGTCAGCCAACAATTGTGCAAGTTCTCCCACTTAAAAAGATGAGAGAGGCCTGTAATTTTCACCATAGGTACACTTCAGCTATGACAGACAAAATGAGGAAAAAAATCTAGAAAATCACATTGTAGGATTTTTAATTAATTTATTTGCAAATTATGGTGGAAAATAAGTATTTGGTCACCTACAAACAAGCAAGATTTCTAGCTCTCACAGACCTGTAACTTCTTCTTTAAGAGGCTCCTCTGTCCTCCACTCGTTACCTGTATTAATGGCACCTGTTTGAACTTGTTATCAGTATAAAAGACACCTGTCCACAACCTCAAACAGTCACACTACAAACTCCACTATGGCCAAGACCAAAGGGCTGTCAAAGGACACCAGAAACAAAATTGTAGACCTGCACCAGGCTGGGAAGACTGAATCTGCAATAGGTAAGCAGCTTGGTTTGAAGAAATCAACTGTGGGAGCAATTATTAGGAAATGGAAGACATACAAGACCACTGATAATCTCCCTCGATCTGGGGCTCCACGCAAGATCTCACCCCGTAGGGTCAAAATGATCACAAGAACGGTGAGCAAAAATCCCAGAACCACACGGGGGGACCTAGTGAATGACCTGCAGAGAGCTGGGACCAAAGTAACAAAGCCTACCATCAGTAACACACTACGCCGCCAGGGACTCAAATCCTGCAGTGCCAGACGTGTCCCCCTGCTTAAGCCAGTACATGTCCAGGCCCGTCTGAAGTTTGCTAGAGAGCATTTGGATGATCCAGAAGAAGATTGGGAGAATGTCATATGGTCAGATGAAACCAAAATATAACTTTTTTGTAAAAACTCAACTCGTCGTGTTTGTAGGACAAAGAACACCATACCTACTGTGAAGCATGGGGGTGAAAACATCATGATTTGGGGCTGTTTTTCTGCAAAGGGACCAGGACGACTGATCTGTGTAAAGGAAAGAATGAATGGGGCCATGTATCGTGAGACTTTGAGTGAAAACCTCCTTCCATCAGCAAGGGCATTGAAGATGAAACGTGGCTGGGTCTTTCAGCATGACAATGATCCCAAACACACCGCCCGGGCAACGAAGGAGTGGCTTCGTAAGAAGCATTTCAAGGTCCTGGAGTGGCCTAGCCAGTCTCCAGATCTCAACCCCATAGAAAATCTCCAAAACAGCTCCAAAACATCACTGCTCTAGAGGAGATCTGCACGGAGGAATGGGCCAAAATACCAGCAACAGTGTGTGAAAACCTTGTGAAGGCTTACAGAAAACGTTTGACCTCTGTCATTGCCAACAAAGGGTATATAACAAAGTATTGAGCTAAACTTTTGTTATTGACCAAATACTTATTTTCCACCATAATTTGCAAATAAATTCATAACAATTCCTACAATGTGATTTTCTTGATTTTTTTTCTCATTTTGTCTGTCATAGTTGAAGTGTACCTATGATGAAAATTACAGGCCTCTCTCGTCTTTTTAAGTGGGAGAACTTGCACAATTGGTGGCTGACTAAATACTTTTTTGCCCCACTGTATATGGAGGAAGAAGGGGGGGAGGAGATAGATTTCCAAACTCAAAGCTTGTTCTGAAACGGTCATTGTTTCACCCAATGTTCCCCTAACTTCCCAGGGCACGAATGACCTAACTTCAATCTGTCTCTGACTCTCTGTCTCTGAGTGTGTGTGTGTGTGTGTGTGTGTGTGTGTGTGTGTGTGTGTGTGTGTGTGTGTGTGTGTGTGTGTACGTCAATTATGCTGACTGTGTTTTAGTCTGAAATGTGAGTCACTCTCTTTTTCCTTCCTTATTTTCGTTTACAGTTGAGTGGCACTCCAAGAGGAAATGGCACTTCAGTGGCAGTGAGCTTCACTTTTCTCTCCCTCGGTCCCCCCTTTCTCTCCCTCCCTCTCTCTTTCATTCTCTCTCTTTCTCTTTCACCCCCTGCACAGTGGGCTGGCAGAGACCCAGGCTTCTGCAGCAGGTGGAATGTCAGAGAGAAAAAGGGGGGAGATAGAGAGAATGAAATGAAGGGGGTAATATAAAAGAGAGGGAGGGATAGAGGTACTGGTGAACACTTAGTGATCAAGCCTACATTCAAAATAATAGACTAAGGGGAAAAAATAAAGGAACGCGAGGGAGACACCTGGTTCTCGTCAGACACACACAAACACACACACGCACACGCACACACACACACACGCACCCATGCATGTGAATAAGCGCACACAGAGGGCTTTGGGTTTTGGGAGGGATTTGTCTGGTGATGTTTGTAACCTGTTATGCACAATTTAACATACAGTCCTTTGGAATCAACCTCCTCCCTCTCCCTCCCTCCTCTCACCCCTCAGAGAACAAGGGAGCATCATGCTGTCTCTCGAGAGGTCGTCTGGTCAGGGGTAGAAAGTGATAGAGCAAGAAAGAGAGAGAGAAAGAAAGAGAGAATTTTAAGTGAAGAACACTTAATAGATTGAGAGAGAAAAAAACAACATGCAGGAATCCTGGCTTTGTGAGAGAGGCTGGGGGCTCCACTTGTGTTCACTCCTGGTTCTTCCTCTCATACGTGCTCTCTTTCTTTCTCTCTCGCGCTTTTCTTTCTGGGTATGGGGTACAGCTTGAGTTGTTCCATCTCCCTCTGGTCTCGGGGTGGGGAGGCAGGACTTCCCCCCTCTCCTATGTCCTCTCTCTTTTCTCTCGTTCTGTTCTTTCTGGAGAGGCAGACAGGGCACATTCCTCAGGGAGGCCCAGGCGCCCTTTTCTGACACGTCTCAGAAATACACCCCTCCCTACATCCCCCCACCCCCTCTCCCTCTATCCCACAGCCCTCCCTCCCTCCACCATTCCCCCATCCATCTCTCTCACCCTCTTACCCACTCCCCTTATGTTACATCTACCTGCCTGTAGGAACTCTCTCGCTCTCTTTCTCACACACCCTACACTTTCACTCCTCTCACTACCTAGGGCTGGGTGGTATACAGTATTTCACAACACTGACTTTACAAAACATTAGCAACACCTTCCTAATATTGTGTTGTACCCCCTTTTGCCCTTAGAACAGACTTAATTTGTCGGTGCATGGGCTACAAGGTGCCGAAAGCGTTCCATAGGGATGCTGGTCCATGTTGACGCCAATGCTTCCCACAATTGAGTCAGGTTGGCTGGATGTCCTTTGGGTGGTGGACCATTCTGGATACACACAGGAAAATGTTGAGCGTCAAAAACCCAGCAACGTTGCAGTTCTTGACACACTGAAACCGGTGTGCCTGGCACCTACTACCATACCCCGTTCAAAGGCACTTCAATCTTTTGTCTTGCCAGTTCACCCTCTGAATTGCACACATACACAATCCATGTCTCAAGGCTTAAAAATCCTTCTTTCACCTGGATTTACTTGGTGAGTCTATGTCATGGAAAGAGCAGGTGTTCCTGATGTTTTGTACACTCAGTGTAGATACCGGTATTTATGGACCAGTTTGGGTTTTTACTGTACCTTTTATAACGGTATTTCAATGTTTGGTTTGTTAATGTGATACACTTCTGCCATTTGTAACGTCCATTTTTTTTTCTCTCTCTCCGCTCTCTCTTTCTTCATGCCACTTTCCACACAGACCACCTCCCCTGTCACTCAAAGAGCGCTGTTGTTTTTGCTCCACCATTTTCTATTTCACCTTTATTTAACCAGGGAGGCCAGTTGAGAACAAGTTCTCATTTACAACTGCGACCTGGCCAAGATAAAGCAAAGCAGTGTGACACAAACAACAACACAGAGTTACACATGGAGTAAACAAATGTACAGTCAATAACACAATACAAAAGTATATATACAGTGTGTGAAAATGAGGTAATATTAGGGAGATAAGGCAATAAATAGGCTGTAGTGGCGAAGTAATTAAAATTGAGAAATTAAACACCGGAGTGATAGATGTGCAGAAGATGAATGTGCAAGTAGAGATACTGGGGTGCAAAGGAGAAAAAAATGATGGGGATGAGGTAGTTGGATGGGCTATTTACAGATGGGCTATGTACAGGTGCAATGATCGGCAAGCTGCTTTGACAGCTGATACTTAAAGTTAGTGAGGGAGATATGAGCCTCCAGCTTCAGTGATTTTTGCAATTCGTTCCAGTCATTGGCAGCAGAGAACTGGAAGGAAAGGCAGCCAAATGAGGAATTGGCATTGGGGGTGACCAGTGAAATATACCTTCTGGAGCGTGAGCTACAGATGGGTGCTGCTATGGTGACCAGTGAGATATATCTTCTGGAGCGTGTGCTACGGATGGGTGCTGCTATGGTGACCAGTGTGCTCAGATAAGGGGGGACTTTACCTAGCAGCGACTTGTAGATGATCAGGAGCCAGTGGATTTGGCGACAAGTATGTAGCGAGGGCCAGCCAATGAGAGCATACAGGTCGCAGTGGTGGGTAGTAAATGGGGCTTTGGTGACAAAATGGATGGCACTGTGATAGACTGCATCCAATTTGCTGAGTAGAGTGTTGGAGGCTATTTTGTAAATGACATTGCCAAAGTCAAGGATCAGTAGTATAGTCAGCTTTACGAGGGTATGTTTGGCAGCATGAGTGAAGGATGCTTTGTTGCGAAATAGGAAGCTGATTCTAGATTTAATTTTGGATTGGAGATGCTTAATGTGAGTCTGGAAGGAGAGATTAGAGTCTAACCAGACACCTAGGTATTTGTAGTTGTCCACATACTGTCCACAAGTCAGAACAGTCCAGAGTAGTGATGCTGGACGGGTGGGCAGATGCAGGCAGCGATCGGTTGAAGACAATGCATTTAGTTCTACTTGCATTTAAGAGCAGTTGGAGGCCACGGAAGGAGAGTTGTATGGCATTGAAGCTCATCTGGAGGTTAGTTAACACAGTGTCCAAAGAAAGGCCAGAAGTATACAGAATGGTGTAGTCTGCGTAGAGGTGGATCAGAAAATCACCAGCAGCAAGAGCGACATCATTGATGTATACAGAGAAAAGAATCGGCCCGAGAATTGAACCCTGTGGCACCCCCATAGAGACTGCCAGAGGTCCGGACAACAGGCCCTCCGATTTGACACACTGAACTCTGTCTGAGAAGTAGTTGGTGAACCAGGCAAGGCAGTTATTTGAGTCTGCCGATAAGAATGTGGTGATTGACAGAGTCGAAAGCGTTAGCCAGGTCAATGAATATTATTAGCATTGTCTTTTATCGGTGGCGGTTATGATATGATATTGTTTAGGACCTTGAGCGTGGCTGAGGTGCACCCATGACCAGCTCGGAAACCAGATTGCATAGAGGAGAAGGTACGGTGGGATCTGGTCGGTGATCTGTTTGTTAACTTGGCTTTCGAAGACCTTAGAAAGGCAGGGTAGGATAGATATGGCTCTATAACAGTTTGGGTTTAGAGTGTCTCCCCTTTGAAGAGGGGGGTGACCGTGGCAGCTTTCCAATCTTTGGGGGATCTCAGACGATACGAAAGAGAGGTTGAACAGGCTCGTAATAGGGGTTGCAACCATTTCGGCAGATCATTTTAGAAAGAGAGGGTCCAGATTGTCTAGCCTGGCTGATTTGAAGGGGTCCAGATTTTGCAACTCTTTCAGAACATCAGCTATCTGGATTTGGGTGAAGGAGAAGTGGGGGAGGTTTGGGTGGTTGCTGTGGGGGTGCAGGGCTGTTGACCGGGGTAGGGGTAGCCAGGTAGAAAGCATGGTAAAAATGCCAGGTAAAAATGCTTACTGAAATTCTCAATTATTGTGGATTTATCGGTGGTGACAGTGTTTCCTAGCCACAGTGCAGTGGGCAGTTGGGGGGGGTCCTCTTATTCTCTATGGACTTTACAGTCCCAGAATTTTGGGGATTTTGTGCTACAGGATGCCAATTTCTGTTTGAAAAAGCTAGCCTTAGCTTTCCTAACTGCCTGAGTATATTGTTTCCTATATTCCCTGAAAAGTTGCATATCGCGGGGGCTATTCGATGCTAATGCAGTACGCCACAGGATGTTTTTGTGCTGGTCAAGGGCAGTCAGGTCTGGAGTGAACCAAGGGCTATATCTGTTCCTGGTACTACATTTTTTGAATGGGGCATGCTTATTAAAGATGGTGAGGAAGGCCCTTTTAAAGAATAACCAGGCATCCTCTACTGACGGAATGAGGTCAATATTCTTCCAGGATACCCGGGTCAGGTCGATTAGAAAGGCCTGCTCACAGAAGTGTTTTAGAGAGCGTTTGACAATGATGAGGGGTGGTAGGTTTGACCGCAGACCCATTACGGACGCAGGCAATGAGGCAGTGATTGCTGAGATCCTGAAGACAGCGGAGGTGTATTTGGAGGGCAGGTTGGTTAGGATGATATCTATGAGGGTGCCCGTGTTTACAGATTTGGGGTTGTACCTGGTAGGTTCATTGATCATTTGTGTGAGATTGAGGACATCTAGCTTAGATAGTAGGACGGCCGGAGTGTTACGCATGTCCCAGTTTAGGTCACCTAACAGTACGAGCTCTGAAGATAGATGGGGGCAATCAATTCACATATGGTGTCCAGGGCACAGCTGGGGGCTGAAGGTGGTCTATAACAAGTGGCAACGGTGAGAAACTTGTTTCTGGAAAGGTGGATTTTTAAAAGTAGAAGCTAGAATTGTTTGGGCACAGACCTGGATAGTATGACAGAACTCTGCAGGCTATCTCTGCAGTAGATTGCAACTCCGCCCCCTTTAGCAGTTCTATCTTGTCGGGAAATGTTATAGTTAGGGGATGGAAATGTCAGGATTTTTGGTGGCCTTCCTAAACCAGGATTCCTACACGGCTAGGACATCCGGGTTGGCACAGTGTGCTAAAGCAGTGAATAAAACAAACATAGGGAGGAGGCTTCTAATGTTAACATGCATGAAACCAAGGCTTTTACGGTTACAGAAGTTTAAAAAATGAGAGCGCCTGGGGAATGGGAGTGGAGCTAGGCGCTGCAGGGCCTGGGTTAACCTCTACATCACCAGAGGAACAGAGGAGGAGTAGGATAAGGGTACGGCTAAAGACTATGAGAACTGGTCGTCTAGTGCCATCGGAACAGAGAGTAAAAGAAGTGGAAGAATAGATTCAAGGCTAAATGTACAGACAAGGGTTTGGTAGGATGTGAATACAGTGGAGGTAAACCTAGGCATTGAGTGACGATGAGAGAGGTTTTGTCTCTAGAGACACCATTTAAACCAGGTGAGGTCACCGCATGTGTGGGAGGTGTTTGTGCAACAGTATCTTGTAAATCAAAGAGGAATAGGCGATGCATGAATATGTTAGCTACATGAAGTAGCTAAGAGAAAACATTTAATGTAGTCAAAGATTATAGGGTACCCTAGGAAACACTGACCAACACTTTGGTTCCTACCCTGTCACAATAACTCCTCCCTGGCTTTCTGAGTTCGTTGTCATGTCAAACACTGTATTCAAAGTGCCCACTATTATAATCTAACTATAGAATTTGAATAATCATTATATTTCTATGATTTCTACAGTTCACACAAGCCGCAAGTCAAATAGTAATTGCAATATTTGGTTAAAAATAAGGCATATTTTTTTGCCTATATTGTGCAGTCCTAAATTGCAGTCTGAAAATGATCAAATTAGTGCATGAAATGCATTTTATTTTTGAAAATGCTGAAAATAATTTTGGGTTTAAGTTTAATTGAACAGTATAAAACAATCAGAATAGAGAAAGACACATTGAAATGACTTAGAATGTACAGTGTATGTGTTGCCATCATAGGGTCATGAATAACTCATAAAGCAAAATGAAAGCACACTTTTATAATTGAAAAACCAAACACCATCAAATACCATCATACCATCACATATATTTGGGCCATATCGCCCAGCCCTATCAATACCCTTCCCTGACTTTACCCTGCGACCTGCTGCTTTGACCAAAAAGAAAGAGAGAGAGAGAGAGAGAGAGAGAGAGAGAGAGAGAGAGAAGAGAGAGGCCGTGGAGGGGTTTGACGGCTGGAGATGGCTGTGATTTTTCCCAGGCTCCCAAGGGGCCCAGGGAGAGACAGCATTGTATTCTGACAACGCCGCCTGTGAAGAGCACTGTGTGTGTGTGTGTGTGTGTGTGTGTGTGTGTGTGTGTCTCATGATTTTACATGTGGAATATCACACAATTTCACGTGTAGTTTCATGTTATCAAATTAACTTCATATAACATAACATGATCACATGAAAACACACACACTTCACATGTGATCACGTGAAATTCATGTGGTTTTTCTGTAAGGGGTGTGTTTGCATGTGCGTGCGTGTGTGTGTGTGTAAAGAGGCTCAGTGGTTCCTCTCTGTTTCAGTGCGTCTAAACAGGGTGTTTAACCACCTACACTGCTCTGTACTTCAGGCGGATGAGGAGAATAGAGGAGGTTAGAAGAAAAAGGGAAAGAGAGAGAGACAGGGGGAGAAAACGGGTATTTAAGGTATAGCTGTGATATCAAAGGACCATGCAATGCTTACTGGCACAGAACTCAGATCTGGGCTGGAGAGTGGGGAGAGGGGGGTATTGAGTGGTGATGACAGGAGAACACAAATACACAGATCACTGTTCTACTCTTCATGGAGCGAAAGAGAAGGAGAGAGAGAGAGACAGACAGATGTAAATATCTCCATTCCATCATGGTATGATAAATTAGATGCACAGTAGAGATTCTGACTAGACCGACTGTAACTCCAGGAACTAGAGGAACGGTTGAGATTCTCTTCCGTCAAGCAGAGAGGGCGCGAGTGAGGAAGAGAGGGAGAGGAAGAGAGGGAAAGAGAGAGAGAGAGAGAGAGGAAGAGAGGGAAAGAGAGAGACAGAGGGAATGAGAGAGGAAGAGAGGGAAAGAGAGAGACAGAGAGAGAGTGAGAGAGGAAGAGAGGGAAGGAGAGAGACAGAGGGAATGAGAGAGGAAGAGAGGAAAGAGAGAGACAGAGGGAATAAATTAGATGCACAGAGAGAAGAGACTGGGAAAGAGAGAGATTCAGAGAGAGGGCGCCAGTGAGAAGAGAGGGAGAGGAAGAGAGGAAAGAGAGAGAGAGGGAGAAGAGGGGAATGAGAGAGGAAGAGAGGGAAAGAGAGAGACAGAGGGAATGAGAGAGAAGAGAGGGAAAGAGAGAGACAGAGAGGGAAGGAGAGAGACAGAGGGAATGAGAGAGGAAGAGAGGGAAAGAGAGAGACAGAGAGAGAGTGAGAGAGAGAGGAAGAGAGGGAAGGAGAGAGACAGAGGGAATGAGAGAGGAAGAGAGGGAAAGAGAGAGACAGAGAGAGAGTGAGAGGAAGAGAGGGAAGGAGAGAGACAGAGGGAATGAGAGAGGAAGAGAGGAAAGAGAGAGACAGAGAGAGAGAGTGAGAGAGGAATAGAGGGAAAGATAGAAAGCGAGAGGGTGGTATGTTTGAGGTTGGTAAGGCATATAAGGGAGGAAATAACCACTGCATACACACACAGACGCACACCAAGACACGCAGGTGCAACAACACAGAAAAAAAGAGACGGGGCCACAGAATAAAGAGCTACTTGTGTGAGGTACGGTTGAGGGTTTGTATCCAGTGCTGGAGGTTTCAGAGG
>NC_088397.1:61209523-61269523 GCF_034236695.1 Oncorhynchus nerka | reverse complement strand
GATCTAGATGCTGCTGTAGGCCCTCCTTGGTTGGGGACAGAAGCACCAGATCATCAGCAATCAGTAGACATTTGACTATTGTCAAAAGTTTGGACACATCTACTCATTCCAGGGTTTTCTTTATTTTTTACTATTTTTTACATTGTAGAATAATAATGAAGACATCAAAACTATGAAATAACAGACATGGAATCATGTAGTAACCAAAAAAGTGTTAAACAAATCAAAATATATTTTATATTTGAGATTCTTCAAAGTCGTCACCCTTTGCATTGATGACAGCTTTTGAGTCAACGTGGGGCACAATCTCTGGCTTTTGTGTGTCCTCAGTGGATGTGTGGGGGTTGTCAGGAGAGCTATGAGGGGACCTGACAGGGGGGCTGTTAGGAGGAGGTGGGATTATTGTCTTTTATTTTTGGGCTTCAGAAGTAGGTTTAGACTGAACATTACTCACTCAGTGTTGTGGTGGGTGGTATTTCCAGGTTCCGCTGTGTTTGTTCTGCAGGTTTTGGTATGTTAGAAGTTTTGTTTTTGATAGTCCTTGGTAGTAATAGTCCATTCAAGTAATTTTGTCCAAAATCAAGGTTTTAGGTCTGGAATTTTGATTTGGATTGAAGGTTTTGATGTTAAGGTTAGTATCCTGTATAAGTCCTTGTGAAAAAAATTCAAGTTTAAGAACTCAATACCTCTCTCTCACTCTCTCTCTCACTCTTTCTCTCTCTCTCTCTCTGTGTGACGTGAAGACAGTTATGTGTGGCCAGTAGTCTCCCTCCCTCCCTCCAGAACAGGTATAGTAGCTGATCCTATGCTGTGCTGAGTGCATTAGAAGGTCTTTAAGGGTCTTCAGGCACAGATTGAGTTTCCTCCAGACTGTACAGCTCATTGACTTCATCCCACAGCAGACGCTTCATACGCCTCTCTAACCATGAATCACTGTCTACTAGCTATCACTGCCTCTCTCTCTACCGCATACCTCCAGGAGTGGAAGAGATAGAGAGAAAGAGAGAGAGAGTTTGCAGAGAGAGTATGGAGGTGAACGAGGGTTGAAGGAGGGACCTGTCACTTTTATACAGGTAGACACACGCGTACGCATGAACAATCACACACACACACACAGGGCTGTGTGGTACACTATGGTGCTCTAATGGGTGTGTACTATGTCATATCCTGTAATGGGTGTATATAGCTATAGTAATAGGAGGTCAGAGGAGAGGCACAGGCATAAATCTACCTTTGATTAGAGCTGCGAGACAGACAACGCAGCACACACACATCGCTTTAAGTGTTTCTGGCAGAGCAGAAGAGCTTCCTGTGCAGAGGCCTGCCCTGACCTGTTACACACACACACACACACCAAACCCCCTGCAGCTGAACCCCTGACCTGAGCGAGAGCAGGAAGAGGCATTCCCACTACCCTGGAGAGAGGGAGGGATGGATAGATAGATGGAGGGAGAGAGGAAGAATGAGGGAGGGAGAGAAAAGGGAGGAGGTGTACAGATCAGAGAGATACATCATGTGTTTGGGATAGATGGGGAATAAAGTGTTCTTCTCCAGTTTAGTTGGGATGGAGGATAAGAGAGAGAGAATGGGACTGAACATGCCACAGATATAGGACAGCGAGAGAGAGAGAGAGAGAGAGAGAGAGAGAGAGAGAGAGAGACAGAGAGAGAGACAGAGAGAGAGAGAGACACCCTGCTAGAGTAATATACGCTGACACACACTTCTCTCTGTTTCTCTCTCTAGTATGAGCAGGTCCTCATGTGTAATTGATGAAGCTGGGTGGATCTTCCAATATGTCCTGTTGCTACAGGTAGCTGCTACAGGTAGCTGCTGCAGCGGCTCCTTAGTAAGAACTAGGGTTGCAAAGCTACTAGTCATTTACCAAAGTTAATGGAATCATCTGAAATGTTGTTAATTAACAGGTCATCTATGGTAGCTTTGGTCATTTATACTTGAATGACTTAAAACAAAAGTATTCATATAAAGTATTCATTTGATCTATTATAATTTGATATATTATCTACCACATGGTCTATCCACTAGACCAGAGCTCTCCAACCCTGTTCCTGGAGAACTGCCGTCCTGTAGGTTTAAGCTCCAAATCGGATCTATTGCGCAGGTGATTGTAATAACTATCTGGTTGATGAACTGAATCAGGTTAGTTACAACTGGGGTTGGAGAGAAATTGTGCAGTAGTTCTCCAGGAACAGGGTTGGAGAGCCCTGGTCTAGCAGATAGACCATATGGTTCAAGAGAAAACAGCCTCAAATGAAAAAAAAGCATCTATTCAACAATGGCCTTATTTTCAAATAACTTTGCAACTCATTCAACTATTGAACATTTTCACAACTGCCTGCAGTTCAACACCACATTTTTTAAAACAGACATATTGACATAAGTAAAAAATAAATAAATAGAAGTCTATAAAAAATCATCTAAAGGATATTTAATGCTTAAATCCTCCGATTAAACACCAAAGGTTTTCCCTATATTGAAGGTTTATATTTAGGATAATGTTTTACAGCTAATTCAATGTTTATTTAAAATCATATTTCTTTTATTATTTTATATATTTTATGTGATAAGGCCACACACAGGGCCAGAGATAATTACAGACACCTGTGATAATCTGAAGTACACAAAAAGGCCACTAGATGTCCTCTTACAAAGGTAAAAATAACTTGAAAGCTAAAAAGTTCCCATTAATATACCCTCCCTTTACAACCCTAGTGAGAATCTGCTAAAAGGCCTTGTACAACGCAGGGAGGAGGAGACGGGTGCATCCCACCCGCAGCCACTGATAACCCTGTATGAGTGATCAACACTCATAAGATGGTCATCAGATCAAGTCTGGTCTCCCAGCCCTATCCCTCCCTAATGTTCTTTCCTGTCCTACGACAATACCAGGATCACTGGCTAGCTGTCTGGGAGCACTGGAGACAGGACAGTATCCTTCATTATCATAACTCTCTCTCACACACACACTGTCAGACACATTCTCTCGGGAGGTTGTTGACAAACTGGTTAAGATTTGCAGCTCCAGAACAGGAATGAGGTTTTAGTCATCTACACACATCACAGCTTGAAGTAATACAACAGTACTGACCACTAGAACCAATAAGACACCAATATGCTGTTCCAATACACTACAACAACATATTACAACAACACACTATGTGATAGTACACAATGTAATGCCCCAGCTAACCCCTGCTCCAAATCCTAACCCATTGTCAGTGTTTATTTATTTTACCTTAATCTTTCCATTAATCTTTCCCTCGCTTTTCCTCTTTCTTTGTCTTCTTCTATCTCATCCCTTGTTCTCTTTCAGGACAGGTTGAGATGCCTCTCTGTGGCACATCTCTGATTGGCTCTACTCCTGCACACCTGCAGTCAACTCCTCCCCCTCCCCGTATGTGTGTGTGTAGTAGTAGTTGTGTGTGTATATGTGAAGTGTATGCGTGTGTGTGTATGTATATCTGTGTGTGTGTGTGTTTACAGCAGCTTACTGGGTTATTAAGTCTTTATCATGTTAAGCCTCATGTGGGAATATTTATACTGCTCCCTGACTGCCTGTTTCCTCGCCTTGCATCAGCTCCCAGGAACGCTGCTTATTAATACAGGGAACCAGGGAGGGAGGAGGAGGGAGGGGTGTGGGGGGAGTAGGGTCTGTGCCAACACATCTCCACATCTCTCACTGTCTGTCACTCTCTCTCTATCACCACACCGGCTCTACCTTTTCCAGTCTATGCTCCCTTCTCTTTCTGTTTTTTTCTCCTTATCTGTCTCCTCCTCTCTCTCCTTCAGGCCACTGAAACAGAGCCCCTCAGTGGAGTGTGCAGATTACAGTTCTGCTCTACTACAAACATACAAACTGAAACTCAGTCACCGGCGCGCGCGTGCGTGTGTGTGTGTGTGTGTGCGTGCGTGTGTGAGCACGCGTACTGGATCTGGAGTCTGAGGTTCACTAGAGCATCTCTAACCCTGGTAAATATAAACGCCACAGCATTTAGATAACCCAGTCACCCAACTCATGCAGATAATACCATAAACACACTCTCACTCAAACACTAGTCCCGAAGGGCAGCTAGAAAAAGACACATATTGAGAACCTACCACCAGCATGAAGACTGCTCTGCTCTCCAGCATTCTGCTGTGTTGTCAGGCTTCTTCTATATTTTCTTAAACAGAGTGTGCATTCCAGAAATGTCTATCTAAAATAAACAAACAGCTTTGTGTTTGAATGCGGTTTTCTCTACTCTGAGACCTGTATGTGTATGTGCGTACATGCGGGTGTGTAGATAAATGAATGCCGGTTCTTTGTTTGTTTGAGTCACCAGAGGAAGGACAGGGTGTGTTTATGTGAGCTAGACCGCAGGCCAGAGGGCAGGTGTCTGTATGTGTGTTTGTGTATATGTGAGAGAAAGAGAGAGAATAGTGTGTCCATATGGGCTGTCTCTGGCCAGTAAACCTGTATTTCCCTCTCTGCCCTGCACTTCCTCTGTACCCTGCCTGTCCCATCACCATCAAAGGCCTCAGGCTTCCCTCTCGCGTCCACTCAGCCTGCTGATCCTCCCTCACCTCTCCACTCTCCTCCCCCTGCTCCACATTAGGACAGGCTGGAATGTTCTGACAGTAAAGGAAAGATCCTCGCTTGAAGACTGCTTAGCTGGGCACTCAACCATTCCTCTTTTATATGGGGGGGGGGCTCTGAGATGCACGGACACACACACGGTCTGGGGATACACAGAGATGAACGGACACACACACGGTCTGGGGATACACAGAGATGCACGGACACACGCACGGTCTGGGGATACACAGAGATGCACGGACACACACACGGTCTGGGGATACACAGAGATGCACGGACACACACACGGTCTGGGGATACACAGAGATGAACGGACACACACACGGTCTGGGGATACACAGAGATGCACGGACACACACACGGTCTCTCTCTAGCCATGGCACACTGCTACACTTGGCATTATTTTTCTGTGTGTGCTCAACCACCCAGAAGACCAATACTGCAGCACAGTCGACTACCTCTCCTCCCTGCTCCCGCCCTCCTCTCCTCTGTCAATGGGAATAAAGAAAGGAAGAGGAAAAAGAGGATATCTGCGTGGCATTTTTGAGCTACTGAAGATTAGCTTCAATAAAAGAAGATGAGGTCAGAGGAAAGCAGAAATCCCCAAACACACACTTGGCCAGGTACTCATCCACTCACTCCCTCTTTCATTATTCAGACATCACTCTCTCTCCCCCTCTCTTCTTTCCTCATCTGCTACAGAGTGGATATCCCTTCATTCAGCCCAGCTGTCTCTTTAGCGAGTTGATTGGTTGCTAGCAGCCATATAGCTGCAAGCTAAAGACCAACGCTAGCTGTCTCAGGCTGCACCGGCCCCTCTCCAACACTAGCAAGTTAGCCTTTAGCGCACGGCTAAGCTAATGCTAGCTATCACAGGCTCTGTTGGCTTATAACCAGTGCTAGCAGGTGAGCTGAATTAGCTGCCAGACAGACAGGAGTTAGCAGAGAGCTTCGGGTCAAGGGTTTTCAGGCCGGCTGGACGGCTTCAAAGGGCCTCAGGCCTAGAGAGAGACAGACTGTCCTGGCCTCTTCCTTACCCAGCTGATTCAGTCTAACATATAAAGGTCTTTCTATAAACTAGTGTACCAGTGAGGATTTACTACACTAGACAACTTGTTTCAGCAGTTGATAAGTCAATGTGATAATCTGCCAATGTTTACATGAATATATAAGGGGGATCATAGTTCAATCATTCAATGAAATTAAAGTTGATTTAAACCTATGTTTAACCCTTTATCGTGGTTGGTGTCTTGACGGATTTGACCAAAATGGTGTGACATAAAACATGACCGTTCTGTCCTTGCTGTTATGACAGTGTAAGTTGTTGTTATATCATATATTATTAATCAGTTCAATTAGACATTGAACTTGAACCCTGTAATAATCCTGGATCTAGCTGTTGGACAGCTTTTTGTATAGACATCTCAGAACTGTAGTGTAACTATGTCTCCTTATGCTGAAAACAGTTTCATGGACACACAAATCCAAAATGATGTATGTGATTGCAAAATGGAATGCTTCTAACCACAAGAGTCACCTTACCTTAATACTTCAAACTTAAATCCTAGCTGTCATTAACATGATTCGTCAGTAATTATGCATAATATTGGCTGTGCATTTGGTGTCCAGCTGATTAGTTAAGCGTGATATTTTCACACATCATCATCTGATCCAGGAAGTTATTTTTCTGAATGACAGTCAAGTAACGAACAGCTGTTGTGATAGCGCATGTGATGCAACAACCTCTCAAGTCCTGGGAAAAAAGTGTTCACGAGGAATGTCAAGAATATCTTGGTGTCTCATTCATTATGCCAGTGAAGACATTTGTGCCTGGATCAACATTGGACCTAACATCTAACATCCCTAGCTAACGGATGTTGATCAGTCACAGTCAATCGATGTTTGAAAAGTCATAGTCAATCGATCAATAATATAATAAAACTCTTAGCAACATTTTTAAAAATTTAATTTACAATCTGTAGGAACTATGAGAATAGAAATGTTGGTAGCTTTTGTGAAACATCACAGCACAGTTGAAAAATACAGTATATGGCAAATATAAATCAAATATGGATAGTGTTAAGAGATAGATGGGGGGTTGAGTGAAGCTGAAGGTTGGGACTTTAAAATAAAAAGATAACTAATATAAAATTTTCTGTGTCCGTAAAATGTAGGTTCAGAATTTTGTGAATCAGCACAGTTGAAAAACATATGGAAAATAGGAATCAAAACTGGATGGTCTCAGAGATAGATGGGAGGGTTTGAGGGTAGCTGAAGGATGGGACTGGATGGTCTCAGAGATAGATTGGGAGGGTTTGAGGGTAGCTGAAGGATGGGACTGGATGGTCTCAGAGATAGATGGGAGGGTTTGAGGGTAGCTGAAAGATGGGACTGGATGGTCTCAGAGATAGATGGGAGGGTTTGAGGGTAGCTGAAAGATGGGACTGGATGGTCTCAGAGATAGATGGGAGGGTTTGAGGGTAGCTGAAAGATGGGACTGGATGGTCTCAGAGATAGATGGGAGGGTTTTGAGGGTAGCTGAAGGATGGGACTGGATGGTCTCAGAGATAGATGGGAGGGTTTGAGGGTAGCTGAAGGATGGGACTGGATGGTCTCAGAGATAGATGGGAGGGTTTGAGGGTAGCTGAAGGATGGGACTGGATGGTCTCAGAGATAGATGGGAGGGTTTGAGGGTAGCTGAAGGATGGGACTGGATGGTCTCAGAGATAGATGGGAGGGTTTGAGGGTAGCTGAAGGATGGGACTGGATGGTCTCAGAGATAGATGGGAGGGTTTGAGGGTAGCTGAAGGATGGGACTGGATGGTCTCAGATATAGATGGGAGGGTTTGAGGGTAGCAGAAGGATGGGACTGGATGGTCTCAGAGATAGATGGGAGGGTTTGAGGGTAGCTGAAGGATGGGACTGGATGGTCTCAGAGATAGATGGGAGGGTTTGAGGGTAGCTGAAGGATGGGACTGGATGGTCTCAGATATAGATGGGAGGGTTTTAGGGTACCTGAAGGATGGGACTAAAAACAAACAAAGGACAACTACTGTAAATATACTGTGTCCGTAAAATGTATATAATATGTATACGCTGGTAGTAGAAGCCTAAGTTGTTGTCCATTAGTTTACTCAATTAGCAGAAGGGTGGTGGGGTGAGGGAAAAAAATTAAATTATATATATATATATATCAGTACAAGTCAAAAGTTTGGACACACCTATTCATTCATTATTTTTACTATTTTCTACACTGTAGAATAGTAGTGAAGACATCAAAACTATGAAACACATACGGAATCATGTAGTAACCAAAACATATTTTAGATTTTAGATTCTTCAAAGAAGCCACTCAATGCCTTGATGAAAGATTTGCACACTCTTGGCATCCTCTCAACCAGCTTCATGAGGTAGTCACCTGGAATGCTTCTCCAACAATCTTGAAGGAGTTCCCACATATGCTGAGCACTTGTTGGCTGCTTTTCCTTCACTGAGGTCAGGTGATTGTGATTGTGGAGGCCAGGTAATCTGATGCAGTACTCCATAACTTTCCTTCTTGGTCAAATAGCCCATACACAGCCTGGAGGTGTGTTTTGGGTCATTGTCCTGTTGAAAAACAAATGATAGTTCCACTAAGCGCAAACCAGATGGGATGGCGTATCCCTGCAGAATGCTGTGGTAGCCATACTGGTTAAGTGTGCCTTGAATTCTAAATAAATCTCTGACAGTGTCACCAGTAAAGTACCCCCACACCATCACACCTCTGCCTCCATGCTTCACTGTGGGAATCACACCGTGGAAATAATTCGTTCACCTACTCTGTGTCTCATAAAGACACGGCGGTTGGAACCAAAAATCTCAAATTTGGACTCATCAGACCAAAGGACAAATGTCCATTGCTCATGTTTCTTGGCCCAAGCAAGTCTCTTGTTCTTATTGGTGTCCTTCAGTAGTTGTTTCTTTTCAGAAATTCAACCATGAAGGCCTGATTCACGCAGTGTCCTTTGAACAGTTGATGTTGAGATGTGTCTGTTACTTGAACTCTGTCAAGTATTTATCTGGGCTGCAATCTAAGGTGCAGTTAATTGCCGATTTCTGAGGCTCTAATGAACTTATCCTCTGCAGCAGAGGTAACTCTGGGTCTTCCTTTCCTGTTGCAGTCCTCATGAGAGCCAGTTTCATCATAGCTCTTGATGGTTTTTGCGACTGCACTTGAAGAAACTTTCAAAGTTCTTGAAATATTCCACATTACTTTAAGACATTCCTGTAATGATGGACTGTCATTTCTCTTTGCTTATTTGAGGTGTTCTTGCCATAATAAGGACTTGGTCTTTTACCAAATAGGGCTATCTTCTGTATACTACCTCAACCTTGTCACAACACAACTGATTGGTTCAAACACATTAACCTGTTGAAGCTATGGGGGCGCTATTTCATTATTGGATAAAAAAACGTGCCCGTTTTAAGCGCAATATTTTGTCACAAAAAGATGCTCGACTATGCATATAATTGACAGCTTTGGAAAGAAAACAATCTGACGTTTCCAAAACTGCAAAGATATTATCTGTGAGTGCCCCAGAACTGATGCTACAGGCGAAACCAAGATGAAACTTCAAACAGGAAATGAGCAGGATTTTTGACGCTCTGTTTTTCATTGTCTCCTTATATGGCTGTGAAAGCACCACAAATTAGCCTGCCCTTTCTATCGTTTCTCCAAGTTGTCTGCAGCATTGTGACGTATTTGTAGGCATATCATTGGAAGATTGGCCATAAGAGACTACATTTACCAGGTGTCCGCCCGGTGTCCTTTGTTGAAATTGTTGCGTAATCTCCAAACTGCTTGCATTCATCCATGTGATTGAGACAGAGAGGAGACTTCCAGGAATGATATATCATGAAGAGATATGTGAAAAACACCTTGAGGATTGATTCTAAACAACGTTTACCATGTTTCAGTCGATATTATGGAGTTAATGTGGAAGAAAGTTTGGCGTTTGGATGAATGAATTTTCGGGTTTTTTTGGTAGCCAAACATGACGCAGAAAACGGACCGATTTCTCCTGCACAAATAATCTTTCAGGAAAAACTGAAGATTTGCTATCTAACTGAGAGTCTCCTCATTGAAAACATCCGAAGTTCTTCAAAGGTAAATGATTTTATTTGAATGGTTTTCTGGTTTATGTGAAAATGTTGCCTGCTGAATGCTAACGCTAAATGCTAACGCTAGCTATCAATACTGTTACACAAATGCTTGTTTTGCTATGGTTGAGAAGCATATTTTTGAAAATCTGAGATGACAGTGTTGTTAACAAAAGGCTAAGCTTGAGAGCTAGCATATTGATTTAATTTCATTTGCGATTTTCATGAATAGTTAACGTTGTGTTATGCTAATGAGCTTGCGGATAGA
Organism: Oncorhynchus nerka; assembly: GCF_034236695.1. NCBI lineage: Eukaryota > Metazoa > Chordata > Actinopteri > Salmoniformes > Salmonidae > Oncorhynchus > Oncorhynchus nerka. The sequence continues at coordinate 61,259,522 of NC_088397.1, read as the reverse complement.
TTTACACAATCCTGGATACAGGTTTTTTTCTTAGCTAAACGTGACGCACAAAATGGAGCGATTTCTCCTAAACAAATAATCTTTCAGGAAAAACTGAACATTTGCTATCTAACTGAGAGTCTCCTCATTGAAAACATCAGAAGTTCTTCAAAGGTAAATTATTTTATTTGAATGGTTTTCTGGTTTTTGTGAAAATGTTGCCTGCTGAATACTAACGCTAAATGCTATGCTAACTATCAATGCTGTTACACAAATGCTTGTTTTGCTATGGTTGAAAAGCATATTTTTGAAAATCTGAGATGACAGATTGAGAGCTAGCATATTGATTTCATTTCATTTGCGATTTTCATAAATAGTTAACGTTGCGTTATGGTAATGGTCTTGAGGCTGTAGTCACGATCCCGGATCCGGGATGGCTCGACGCAAGAAGTTAAGAAGGAAAGAAATTCCACAAATTAACTTTTAACAAGGCACACCTGTTAATTGAAATTCATTCAAAGTGACTACCTCATGAAGCTGGTTGAGAGAATGCCAAGTGTGCAAAGCTGTCATCAAGGCAAAGGGTGGCTACCTTGAAGAATCTACAATATAAAGTATATTTTGATATGTTGAACACTTTTTTGGTTACCACATGGTTCCATATGTGTTATTTCATAGTTTTGATGTCTTCACTATTATTTTAGAATGTAGGAAATAGTACAAATAAAGAAAAATGCTTGAATAAGTAGGTGTGTCCAAACTTTTGACTGGTACTGTATATATATATATATATATATTAAAGCTGATCTATCCCCCCCAAAAAAGGGAGAAACATTTTTTTTCTAGGAATGTCTAGAATGTGCCTTGTTCATTACGTGGGTAAAGACAGCTGTACCTGGATCCACGTAGGATCTAATATCCCGACCTAATTGATATTGATCATCTGTTGTTGTCTGCTTGATTTACAGCAGGTCCTCTTTGGATTTAACAGAGAAAGCATTAAGGTAATACATGTATGTTTTTATATGTTTTTTGTGGCTTGGATTGGACACCAAGTATACTGTGAGTGTAGGACTGACTATTGCGCAACACCCAAAGCTATTCATGTGAATTATTCTGGAGATAATGACAACAATATGATCTGCTAATGAAATAACATGACAAATACATGTTGTTTTCCATGTTTCACCTGCAATTTTAAACAATAAAAGGGGCTTGAAGTAGTCTACTTGAACTTGAATTGGGAGCTCAGAAATTCAAGTTCTGAAATAGGTTTCTCCTCCCCTGTGTCTCCCCCTCCTCTCCCCTGTGTCTCCCCCTCCCCTCCCCTGTGTCTCCCCCTCCCCTCCCCTGTGTCTCCCCCCCCTCTCCCCCTCCTCCCCCTGTGTCTCCCCTCCCCTCCCCTGTGTCTCCCCTCCCCTCCCCTGTGTCTCCCCTCCCCTGTGTCTCCCCCTCCTCTCCCCTGTGTCTCCCCCTCCTCTCCCCTGTGTCTCCACCTCCTCTCCCCTGTGTCTCCCCCTCCTCTCCCCTGTGTCTCCCCCTCCCTCCCCTGTGTCTCCCCCTCCTCTCCCCTGTGTCTCCCCCTCCCCTCCCCTGTGTCTCCCCCTCCCCTGTGTCTCCCCCTCCCCTCCCCTGTGTCTCCCCTCCCCTCCCCTGTCTCCCCTCCCCTGTGTCTCCCCCTCCCCTGTGTCTCCCCCTCCTCTCCCCTGTGTCTCCCCCTCCCCTCCCCTCCCCTGTGTCTCCCCCTCCTCTCCCCCTCCTCTCCCCTGTGTCTCCCCTCCTCTCCCCTGTGTCTCCCCTCCTCTCCCCTGTGTCTCCCCCTCCTCTCCCCTGTGTCTCCCCCTCCTCCCCCTGTGTCTCCCCCTCCTCTCCCCTGTGTCTCCCCTCCCCTCCCCTGTGTCTCCCCCTCCTCTCCCCTGTGTCTCCCCCTCCTCTCCCCTGTGTCTCCCCTCCTCTCCCCTGTGTCTCCCCTCCCCTCCCCTGTGTCTCCCCCTCCCCTCCCCTGTGTCTCCCCCTCCTCTCCCCTGTGTCTCCCCCTCCTCTCCCCCTGTGTCTCCCCCTCCTCTCCCCTGTGTCTCCCCCTCCCTCCCCTGTGTCTCCCCCTCCTCTCCCCTGTGTCTCCCCTCCTCTCCCTGTGTCTCCCCCTCCTCTCCCATGTGTCTCCCCCTCCTCTCCCCTGTGTCTCCCCTCCTCTCCCCTGTGTCTCTCCCTCCCCTCCCCTGTGTCTCCCCTCCCCTCCCCTGTGTCTCCCCCTCTCCCTCCCTCCCCTGTGTCTCCCCCTCCTCTCCCCTGTGTCTCCCCCTCCTCTCCCCTGTGTCTCCCCCTCCTCTCCCCCTGTGTCTCCCCCTCCTCCCCTGTGTCTCACCCTCCTCTCCCCTGTGTCTCCCCCTCCTCTCCCCTGTGTCTCCCCCTCCCCCCCCTGTGTCTCCCCCTCCTCTCCCCTGTGTCTCCCCCTCCTCTCCCCTGTGTCTCCCCCTCCTCTCCCCTGTGTCTCCCCCTCCTCTCCCATGTGTCTCCCCTCCTCTCCCCTGTGTCTCCCCCTCCTCTCCCCCTGTGTCTCCCCTCCTCTCCCCTGTGTCTCCCCCTCCTCTCCCATGTGTCTCCCCTCCTCTCCCCTGTGTCTCCCCCCTTCCTCTCCCCCTGTGTCTCCCCCTCCCTCCCCTGTGTCTCCCCCTCCCCTCCCCTGTGTCTCCCCTCCCCTGTGTCTCCCCCTCCTCTCCCCTGTGTCTCCCCCTCCTCTCCACTGTGTCTCCCCTCCTCTCCCCTGTGTCTCCCCCTCCTCTCCCCTGTGTCTCCCCCTCCTCTCCCCTGTGTCTCCCCCTCCTCTCCCCTGTGTCTCCCCTCCCCTCCCCTGTGTCTCCCCCTCCTCTCCCCCTCCTCTCCCCTGTGTCTCCCTCTCCCCTGTGTCTCCCCCTCCCCTCCCTGTGTCTCCCCTCCCTCCCTGTGTCTCCCCCTCCCCTCCCCTGTGTCTCCCCCTCCCTCCTCCCCTGTGTCTCCCCCTCCTCTCCCCTGTGTCTCCCCTCCCCTCCCCTGTGTCTCCCCCTTCCCTCCCCTGTGTCTCCCCCTCCTCTCCCCTGTGTCTCCCCCTCCCCTCATCTCCCCCTCCCCTGTCTCCCCCTCCTCTCCCCTGTGTCTCCCCCTCCCCTCATCTCCCCTCCCGTGTCTCCCCCTCCCCTCCCCTTGTCTCCCCTCCCCCTGTCTCTCCTATAGGAGAGGAGACTTGTGAGGAAACACGTTTCATTGTGAACCGTCACAATAATAATCTACTATAGTTAAAGGACAAATATAATGATCAAGGCCAGGGACTGAACTGACAGAGAAGGGAGAGGAGAGAGACAGAGGAGTAGGGATAGAGAGAGAAGTAGCGGAGGAGGGATAGAGAGAGACAGAGGAGTAGGGATAGAGAGAGAAGTAGCGGAGGAGGGACAGGCAAAGGGAGCCAGCTAGAAGAGGTGTGTGCCTTGAGCTGAAGGAGACAATAATAAAAAGTTGATATTAAAAAAGAACACGCACCGACCCACAACCTAGAGTCTGGACTGGCCATATGGTGCTTGGGCTTTCTGAGCATGTGTGTGGGGGTGTGTGTCCGCATGTGAGTGTATGTGAGATTGTGGTTCTTTGAAGACAAAGTCCCTGTTTGCCGAGGCCATAAAGATTACAGCTCTCAGTCAGGTGGGCTTAGGAGCCATAGGTAAACACACAGCACATTCCACACAGATGAGATCGCTCCGTGTGTGTGAGTGACCCAGGCAAACATTCACTCCTTCCTCAACCCCGACCCCTCTTTTTAGAGTGCAGTAAGTGATTTACCAGTTTGCCCGTAGACTGCTAGAAGCCCAGCTAGCATATTTGGTTCCATGGAAGTTGTGGGAACCCTGGAAGTTTTCCTGGAAGGTTTTATTAAAGAGAACGTAAATGATAGACTATTTGAAGATAATTAATTCATGTTCTGAGAACATGTTTCATTAAGACTTTTAATAACACTGTTAGCTTAGGTTAACCGTTTTGAACTCCAAGCACAGATAGGACACATGTAAATGAATCGTGCAAACACATTTTTTTTGTAGCAGTGTCAATCCTATGATCTTCTGTTCTCTATCCATGGAAACAGTCCACTGCACCACCAGGATGGAGCTAGCATGCTGTATTTTTATTTAAACATACAGAGCTGTTGATTTGAGTCTATTCAAACACACCCCATTTCAAAGGAAACAAGTACTCATTAAGATCAGGTAGGGCCAATTAGTGGGCCAACACACCTGAACACACTTACCAAGATAGAGGATAGAGAAATGTTTGTTGACGCTGCGAATGGAATGTATATGTTCTTAAATAATATTCTTAGAACGTTACTAATGTTTTGTTGTGTTTTTTTATGTAAAGTTTCTTAATGTTCTGAGAACATGACTTTAAATAGAACCAGGAGTAAACCTGCAGAAAACGTTATGCTGAAGTACTGAAATTCCCACTTAAGAAACATGGTTCTCAGAACGTTATGTGTTAGCTGGGAGTGGTGCTTTCCACATACACACACACACACACACACACACACACACACACACACACACACACACACACACACACACACACACACACACACACACACACACACACACACACACACGAATGAACACACACAGCTACACACAGACAAATATTTGGAGAAGGAGCAGGCCTCTCACACACCTCATTTATCTTAGGTAAAATCACGAGTCCTACACTCTGAAGAATTGAGGGTTATTAGTGTGAGCGTGCATGTGTGTGTTGTGTGTGTGGAATGTGAATGTGTGCAATGTGTGTGTGTGTGAGGAATAAGGGTCAAGACATCGGCCGGTTGAACATCCTCTTGTGATCATGAGAATGAATAATCCCCCCCTCTCACCCTCCCTCCTTTTCCAGTATTAGGGGGTAATAGCAGGGTAAGGGCAGGCTATGACAGTCCACAGTGTTAATACCCAGATTGTATTTAACATGTCAGAACAGAGGTTAGGGAGGGGGGTAGAGAGGGGGAGAGAGAACAGAGGTTAGGGAGGGGGTAGAGAGGGGGAGAGAACAGAGGTTAGGGAGGGGGTGGAGAGGGGGAGAGAGAACAGAGGTTAGGGAGGGGGTAGAGAGGGGAGAGAGAACAGAGGTTAGGGAGGGGGTGGAGAGGGGGAGAGAGAACAGAGGTTAGGGAGGGGGGTAGAGAGGGGGAGAGAGAGAACAGAGGTTAGGGAGGGGGTGGAGAGGGGGAGAGAGAACAGAGGTTAGGGAAGGGGTAGAGAGGGGGAGAGAGAACAGAGGTTAGGGAGGGGGTAGAGATGGGGAGAGAGAACAGAGGTTAGGGAGGGGGTAGAGATGGGGAGAGAGAACAGAGGTTAGGGAGGGGGTAGAGATGGGGAGAGAGAACAGAGGTTAGGGAGGGGGGGGAGAGGGGAGAGAGAACAGAGTTTAGGGAGGGGGGTAGGGAGGGGAGAGAGAACAGAGGTTAGGGAGGGGAGAGAGAACAGAGGTTAGGGGGGTAGGGAGGGGGAGAGAGAACAGAGGTTAGGGAGGGGGTAGAGAGGGGAGAGAGAACAGAGGTTAGGGATAGGGGTAGAGAGAACAGAGATTAGGGAGGGGGTAGAGAGGGGGAGAGAGAACAGAGGTTGGGGGGGGTAGAGAGGGGGAGAGAGAACTGAGGTTAGGGAGGGGGTAGAGAGGGGGAGAGAGAACAGAGGTTAGGGAAGGGGGTAGAGATGGGGAGAGAGAACAAAGGTTAGGGGGGGAGAGAACAGAGGTTAGGGAGGGGGAGAGAGGGGGAGAGAGAACAGAGGTTAGGGAGGGGGTAGAGATGGGGAGAGAGAACAAAGGTTAGGGAGGGGGTAGGGAGGGGAGAGAGAACAGAGGTTAGGGAGGGGGTAGAGAGGGGAGAGAGAACAGAGGTGGTTTCTTTATTACCATCAGAAACCAGCTTGCGCGCCACTGAGCAATTAGCAGCTAGGTCCTACGAGACGCCTTTATTAGAATGACCTTCAGATGGAGCGAGAGAGAGGAATAGAGAGAGAGAGAGAGATAGAGGGGGATGTGGGAGAGGTGGGTGAGTTAGAGGGATGACTATACGGGTGAGAGGGTTGGCAGGGAGGGGGGAAGAAGAGAGGGATGATGCCTAAGACAGAGGAGTCAGCTGGTCTGAGGACAGAGGAAGGTGTGATTGTGAAGAAGAGGAGAGGTTAAACGGAGGGCCACGTGGTCCTCCATCAAAACTGTTATCCACATCTCTGTGACGCCAAAACAAAATGATACGTATTACATTGTGAACACGAAGAGTGATAAAAATGAAGCAAGCAATGAAGGAAGAAAAAGTCAGAAAGAAAGAGACAGATCCTGACGTGTTTGTGTGTGTGTGGTTTGTGTGTGTGTGTGTGTGTGGTTTGTGTGGGGGTGTGTGTGTGTGGTTTGTGTGGGGGTGTGTGTGTGTGTGTGGTTTGTGTGGGGGTGTGTGTGTGTGGTTTGTGTGGGGGTGTGTGTGTGTGTGTGTGTGTGGTTTGTGTGGGTGTGTGTGTGTATGGTTTGTGTGGGTGTGTGTGTGGTTTGTGTGGGGGTGTGTGGTTTGTGTGTGTGTGTGTGTGTGTGTGTGTGTGTGTGTGTGTGTGTGTGTGTGTGCATATTACAGCGTCGGAGAGTAACAGGTGTCACATGAATCAAAAGACTGACAGAAGATGGGTGGTACTAAAGCATCCTGCATTAGAGAGCGGATCGCTCCCATCGCCTGTGTGTGTATGTGTGTGTATGTGTTTGTATGTGTCACGCCTGTCAAAGTGTGTTTGGTTTTGTTTATCTCTGAAGAAAGCTCTTATAAAATAGAAGGCTTCTAAACCAAACTGAATCCCCCTTTATTTCAGGGTTAAACGTCTGCCTGCTTGTTGTCTAAGTAACTGTCACATTAGTCTGTCAGGAATAAATGTGCTTTTTATAAATGTTGTCACAGCCTTTCATATATCCAACATATCTCTCCATGTGGAATAAGCAGTGTGATATGATATTTTCCCCCAGTCCAATACAAGGTTTGCTGTATGAATGGATCACTTGTGTGAAACATTGAGTTAGCCTTCTCTCAGCCTTGTGGAATCATCAGATCCTTGCTCCTGAAATTACTACATCCCTCTGCAAATATTGACCTGGATATCCTACACATTCCACTGTGGCAACTCCATAAACTTCATTACGCAGATGGATCAACCTTTCTTTATTTGAGTAGGAATACTATGTACAATTCTGGACATTTAGCTTTTCTTCCCCCATTGTGGAAACGAGGCTGGACTCAGCTATATTAATTCATGTAATTGTGCTCGTCAAATGCCTGAGGCAAAAACTGATTTTTATTTAGCAAATCAAAATGGTTACGAGGTAGTGAAAACAAATACACAGATTCACCTGGAAAACTGACTTCATAAAGTGCTGAAATGGGATTTAAAAAACGAGGACGTAAAATGTTTTAATAAACGGACATGATATAATTTTATTCATCTGCTTTCAAGTCGGTCACTTTGCATTTCCCAGTTAATTAATAGATTGGATCAGAGAGGGTTTAATCAAATATAATTGAATAAGTCCGTAATAAAAACAGGGCAGACTTTAAAGGAGACATGTGGGGAAAATGATAGCATGTCCACTTTTCAAATTAATTGAATTTTAGTACTTTTGAACTTGGTCCAAGGCTTCACTGCACTAATTAATTCCCACACCACATCCAAAAAGTGGCAGAACAAGATGATATCTCCCCCCCCCCCCCCCCCCCACACACACACACACACACACTATTCCCTGTTTTTTTACACCTCAAAAGGAAAAAGCAGAACAACCAGACATACTCAGTAGTGACAGTCTATATTGTTATTCTGGTAATTGTTAGTTTTCTATTGCTTTTCTCCATGTTTTTGTCTTTTGGGACAAAACTAAAATATTAATACTTTCTAAGGCGGTTCTCATTGAATAAAAAAATGTCTCTTTTATCATTTAGAAGAGAAAGAAAAATCTTTGTTAAAGTGATATGCATGCTAATTAATAGGAGTAGAGAGAATACCGAGAGAAGTACTACTAATTTGAAATCTACTAATATTAATAGAATAATTGATGGTGCAATATAAATAAATGAATAGAGTAATTCATTTGAAAAAGGGATGCCGTCAATTCAATTGAGAAAGGACATTTCCCTGCTGAGGCCTTTATCACAAGAAGCAAAGGATGAAGGAGAGAAAGACAAACTAAACATGCACTGTTCACTTTTAAAACACATTAATATTTCACTTTGCCAATTCAAAATTCCCCAAAAACAACTTGTATTGCATGTCTTGTGATTTTCATTTTGTACTTAAGAATAAAGTATTTTTTTGAGGATGAAATTGCGGCCACGCTGTGAAACATTGGCTTATTTCGTTTTTAAATCAGAACCCACACCCATCCTCTTCACCCCAATCATTTACCATAACGGGATGGGAGAGAGAGGGGGAGAGAAAAAGAGAGAGAGAGGAAGAGGAGTGGACTATGTCATTACCATCCGTATTACTCTTCATTAAAAGACCCACATCAAAAAGAAATACCACTGCAAACAGTGTGTGTGTGAGCACGCGCCTGTCCGTATGCAAAAGTGACAAAAAAGAACAATATAATTGGAGAAATGTATGCAGTAATAATAGGTATTCACAAAATGATAATTCATATTAAACAGGGAGCATAAAGCCAGCCTCATTTGCATGTTTTAGATTATATGCATTTGAAAAGTAATTTCCGCGGGGCATATGAATGACATTAATTCCCGCGCGGGTTCTGCTATAGACCTCAAACTATCAAACACTCAAACATTTAACAGAGGAAAAAAAGTGCCTGGTGCGTTGGCAAGAGGACATTTCAAGGTTAAAGTATTTGAATGTGATTTTTAAAGTTCTGTCTTGATTTGTTTAAAGTAGCTCCTCGCCTAGTTAAGAGTTCCATTAACTGGGAGTCGGGCCGAGGCTTGGTTTAAACTGTGTTCTCTCTGTGTGTGTGTGTGTGTGTGTGTGTGTGTGTTTTCCCTTCGTACCAGCTGGAGACACTTCTCCTCCTTAACCACCTCCATTTCCTCAGTAATTACTTTGGCTACCTATGTCTGACTGTCTGACTCACAAGGTACTGGATGTGTGTGGACCTGGTGTCCTGCTTTACTGGACAACCACATACTAATTGAAAGCCCATTACAGACCAACACTAGACCGAGACTAAACCCAGGCTCTGGCCCTGAGGAAGATGAGACATGAAGAAGAGAAGGAGAAATAGTAGAGGAAAGAAGAGAAGAAACGGAGGAAAGGAAAGAGGGAAAGAGAGAGAAAAGAAAGATGAAGACAGAAAGAGAGAGTGTGTATAAGAGAGCGGATCCCTTTATACCAGCGTCCATTAGGATAGAGAGAGGGGGGAGAGACAGAGGAAGACCCCAGGGCAGGAAACAGTGTGAATGTGTGCCTGGCTGCAGTGGAAAACGGGCCACAGACACACAGCACTCCACATTCTTCTCCTATTAGAGAATCGGCTCTCCAGCCACACTGACTCATTACTGTGTGTGTGTGTGGAGTCAGGCGTATATCGGAGCGACCAGACAGCACAAACCATCAAGATGTCCCCCACCTGTTAGTCTAAGTTAGTCTTGGCCCACATACAAAGTAGGGAGAGTTGGGAGAACAGGGGGGAGAGGAAAGAACAGACTAGACAAAACAAAGAGAAGAGAAAAGACAACATGATGCATGCCTGTTGTTTGTGGTTGGTGTTACATGTGTAAACACGGCATCCAGCTGGGAATATGGGAGTGGATGCTGACCTCATTAAGACTAGAAGGCTCCTGAACCACTGCTTCACTCACATACTGTATGGAGGAACACTTTGCTTCATAGACAATTATAACAACCACAACTAAACACACACACACAAACAACCGCAGCACAATGTAAACACACACACACACACACACACACACACACGTGTGAGATAAATGGCTATTCGCTAAACAACAGTAGAAAACACACACGCACTCATGCATGGTTCTCTCTTTTACAGGTCTCCTGCCTATAGGACAGATAAACAGGGGGAGCAGAGAGAACAATGATTCAAGAGGAGGAAGATTGGACTTTTATAGCATTAACTGGTCTCTCACCCCCCCCCCCCCTCTCCCTCTGTCACTCTGGCCCCTGCTTCTCTTTTGTCTGTGGTGTCTAAGCACTCTCAGTAATGAGGAGCATTTCAGTTAGCAGACATCAGACGAGAGAGAGATGGAGAGAGCGAGAGGGGGGAGGAGGGGAGAGGAGAGGAGAGAGCGGGAGGGGGGAGGAGGGAGAGGAGAGGAGAGAGTAACTAGGGGCAGTAAAAGTGGGCTAATTGGGGCCTGGGAAACGTGTTTGTTTTTTTCCTTGTTCTTTTTTTCCCAGTAAGTCACTGCAGATCTGTTCATCTCAACCACACCAGGAGTCACTGCAGATCTGTTCATCTCAACCACACCAGGAGTCACTGCAGATCTGTTCATCTCAACCACACCAGGAGTCACTGCAGATCTGTTCATCTCAACCACACCAGGAGTCACTGCAGACCTGTTCATCTCAACCACACCAGGAGTCACTGCAGATCTGTTCATCTCAACCACACCAGGAGTCACTGCAGATCTGTTCATCTCAACCACACCAGGAGTCACTGCAGACCTGTTCACCTCAACCACACCAGGAGTCACTGCAGACCTGTTCATCTCAACCACACCAGGAGTCACTGCAGATCTGTTCATCTCAACCACACCAGGAGTCACTGCAGACTTGTTCATCTCAACCACACAAGGAGTCACTGCAGATCTGTTCATCTCAACCACACCAGGAGTCACTGCAGACCTGTTCATCTCAACCACACCAGGAGTCACTGCAGACCTGTTCATCTCAACCACACCAGGAGTCACTGCAGACCTGTTAATCTCAACCACACCAGGAGTCACTGCAGACCTGTTCATCTCAACCACACCAGGAGTCACTGCAGATCTGTTCATCTCAACCACACCAGGAGTCACTGCAGATCTGTTCATCTCAACCACACCAGGAGTCACTGCAGATCTGTTCATCTCAACCACACCAGGAGTCACTGCAGATCTGTTCATCTCAACCACACCAGGAGTCACTGCAGACCTGTTCATCTCAACCACACCAGGAGTCACTGCAGATCTGTTCATCTCAACCACACCAGGAGTCACTGCAGATCTGTTCATCTCAACCACACCAGGAGTCACTGCAGATCTGTTCATCTCAACCACACCAGGAGTCACTGCAGACCTGTTCATCTCAACCACACCAGGAGTCACTGCAGACCTGTTCATCTCAACCACACCAGGAGTCACTGCAGATCTGTTCATCTCAACCACACCAGGAGTCACTGCAGACCTGTTCATCTCAACCACACCAGGAGTCACTGCAGATCTGTTCATCTCAACCACACCAGGAGTCACTGCAGACCTGTTCACCTCAACCACACCAGGAGTCACTGCAGAGGTTCATCTCAACCACACCAGGAGTCACTGCAGACCTGTTCATCTCAACCACACCAGGAGTCACTGCAGACCTGTTCATCTCAACCACACCAGGAGTCACTGCAGATCTGTTCATCTCAACCACACCAGGAGTCACTGCAGACCTGTTCATCTCAACCACACCAGGAGTCACTGCAGATCTGTTCATCTCAACCACACCAGGAGTCACTGCAGATCTGTTCATCTCAACCACACCAGGAGTCAGTGCAGATCTGTTCATCTCAACCACACCAGGAGTCACTGCAGACCTGTTCATCTCAACCACACCAGGAGTCACTGCAGATCTGTTCATCTCAACCACACCAGGAGTCACTGCAGATCTGTTCATCTCAACCACACCAGGAGTCACTGCAGATCTGTTCATCTCAACCACACCAGGAGTCACTGCAGATCTGTTCATCTCAACCACACCAGGAGTCACTGCAGACCTGTTCATCTCAACCACACCAGGAGTCACTGCAGATCTGTTCATCTCAACCACACCAGGAGTCACTGCAGATCTGTTCATCTCAACCACACCAGGAGTCACTGCAGATCTGTTCATCTCAACCACACCAGGAGTCACTGCAGATCTGTTCATCTCAACCACACCAGGAGTCACTGCAGACCTGTTCATCTCAACCACACCAGGAGTCACTGCAGATCTGTTCATCTCAACCACACCAGGAGTCACTGCAGATCTGTTCATCTCAACCACACCAGGAGTCACTGCAGACCTGTTCATCTCAACCACACCAGGAGTCACTGCAGATCTGTTCATCTCAACCACACCAGGAGTCACTGCAGACCTGTTCATCTCAACCACACCAGGAGTCACTGCAGACCTGTTCATCTCAACCACACCAGGAGTCACTGCAGACCTGTTCATCTCAACCACACCAGGAGTCACTGCAGATCTGTTCATCTCACCCACACCAGGAGTCACTGCAGACCTGTTCATCTCAACCACACCAGGAGTCACTGCAGATCTGTTCATCTCAACCACACCAGGAGTCACTGCAGATCTGTTCATCTCAACCACACCAGGAGTCACTGCAGACCTGTTCATCTCAACCACACCAGGAGTCACTGCAGATCTGTTCATCTCAACCACACCAGGAGTCACTGCAGATCTGTTCATCTCAACCACACCAGGAGTCACTGCAGACTTGTTCATCTCAACCACACCAGGAGTCACTGCAGATCTGTTCATCTCAACCACACCAGGAGTCACTGCAGATCTGTTCATCTCAACCACACCAGGAGTCACTGCAGACCTGTTCATCTCAACCACACCAGGAGTCACTGCAGATCTGTTAATCTCAACCACACCAGGAGTCACTGCAGACTTGTTCATCTCAACCACACCAGGAGTCACTGCAGATCTGTTCATCTCAACCACACCAGGAGTCACTGCAGACTTGTTCATCTCAACCACATCAGGAGTCACTGCAGACCTGTTCATCTCAACCACACCAGGAGTCACTGCAGATCTGTTCATCTCAACCACACCAGGAGTCACTGCAGACCTGTTCATCTCAACCACACCAGGAGTCACTGCAGACCTGTTCATCTCAACCACACCAGGAGTCACTGTAGACCTGTTCATCTCAACCACACCAGGAGTCACTGTAGACCTGTTCATCTCAACCACACCAGGAGTCACTGCAGACCTGTTCATCTCAACCACACCAGGAGTCACTGTAGACCTGTTCATCTCAACCACACCAGGAGTCACTGTAGACCTGTTCATCTCAACCACACCAGGAGTCACTGCAGATCTGTTCATCTCAACCACACCAGGAGTCACTGCAGATCTGTTCATCTCAACCACACCAGGAGTCACTGTAGACCTGTTCATCTCAACCACACCAGGAGTCACTGCAGATCTGTTCATCTCAACCACACCAGGAGTCACTGCAGATCTGTTCATCTCAACCACACCAGGAGTCACTGTAGACCTGTTCATCTCAACCACACCAGGAGTCACTGCAGATCTGTTCATCTCAACCACACCAGGAGTCACTGCAGATCTGTTCATCTCAACCACACCAGGAGTCACTGTAGACCTGTTCATCTCAACCACACCAGGAGTCACTGCAGATCTGTTCATCTCAACCACACCAGGAGTCACTGCAGATCTGTTAATCTCAACCACACCAGGAGTCACTGCAGATCTGTTCATCTCAACCACACCAGGAGTCACTGCAGACCTGTTCATCTCAACCACACCAGGAGTCACTGTAGACCTGTTCATCTCAACCACACCAGGAGTCACTGTAGACCTGTTCATCTCAACCACACCAGGAGTCACTGCAGACCTGTTCATCTCAACCACACCAGGAGTCACTGTAGACCTGTTCATCTCAACCACACCAGGAGTCACTGTAGACCTGTTCATCTCAACCACACCAGGAGTCACTGTAGACCTGTTCATCTCAACCACACCAGGAGTCACTGTAGACCTGTTCATCTCAACCACACCAGGAGTCACTGTAGACCTGTTCATCTCAACCACACCAGGAGTCACTGTAGACCTGTTCATCTCAACCACACCAGGAGTCACTGTAGACCTGTTCATCTCAACCACACCGGGAGTCACTGCAGATCTGTTCATCTCAACCACACCGGGAGTCACTGTAGACCTGTTCATCTCAACCACACCAGGAGTCACTGTAGACCTGTTCATCTCAACCACACCAGGAGTCACTGTAGACCTGTTCATCTCAACCACACCAGGAGTCACTGTAGACCTGTTCATCTCAACCACACCAGGAGTCACTGTAGACCTGTTCATCTCAACCACACCAGGAGTCACTGTAGACCTGTTCATCTCAACCACACCAGGAGTCACTGTAGACCTGTTCATCTCAACCACACCAGGAGTCACTGTAGACCTGTTCATCTCAACCACACCAGGAGTCACTGTAGACCTGTTCATCTCAACCACACCAGGAGTCACTGTAGACCTGTTCATCTCAACCACACCGGGAGTCACTGCAGATCTGTTCATCTCAACCACACCGGGAGTCACTGTAGACCTGTTCATCTCAACCACACCAGGAGTCACTGTAGACCTGTTCATCTCAACCACACCAGGAGTCACTGTAGACCTGTTCATCTCAACCACACCAGGAGTCACTGTAGACCTGTTCATCTCAACCACACCAGGAGTCACTGCAGATCTGTTCATCTCAACCACACCAGGAGTCACTGTAGATCTGTTCATCTCAACCACACCAGGAGTCACTGTAGACCTGTTCATCTCAACCACACCAGGAGTCACTGTAGACCTGTTCATCTCAACCACACCAGGAGTCACTGTAGATCTGTTCATCTCAACCACACCAGGAGTCACTGCAGACCTGTTCATCTCAACCACACCAGGAGTCACTGTAGACCTGTTCATCTCAACCACACCAGGAGTCACTGCAGACCTGTTCATCTCAACCACACCAGGAGTCACTGCAGACCTGTTCATCTCAACCACACCAGGAGTCACTGCAGATCTGTTCATCTCAACCACACCAGGAGTCACTGCAGACCTGTTCATCTCAACCACACCAGGAGTCACTGCAGACCTGTTCATCTCAACCACACCAGGAGTCACTGCAGACCTGTTCATCTCAACCACACCAGGAGTCACTGCAGATCTGTTCATCTCAACCACACCAGGAGTCACTGCAGATCTGTTCATCTCAACCACACCAGGAGTCACTGTAGATCTGTTCATCTCAACCACACCAGGAGTCACTGTAGACCTGTTCATCTCAACCACACCAGGAGTCACTGTAGACCTGTTCATCTCAACCACACCAGGAGTCACTGCAGATCTGTTCATCTCAACCACACCAGGAGTCACTGTAGACCTGTTCATCTCAACCACACCGGGAGTCACTGTAGACCTGTTCATCTCAACCACACCAGGAGTCACTGTAGACCTGTTCATCTCAACCACACCAGGAGTCACTGCAGACCTGTTCATCTCAACCACACCAGGAGTCACTGCAGATCTGTTCATCTCAACCACACCGGGAGTCACTGCAGACCTGTTCATCTCAACCACACCAGGAGTCACTGCAGACCTGTTCATCTCAACCACACCAGGAGTCACTGCAGACCTGTTCATCTCAACCACACCAGGAGTCACTGCAGACCTGTTCATCTCAACCACACCAGGAGTCACTGCAGACCTGTTCATCTCAACCACACCAGGAGTCACTGCAGACCTGTTCATCTCAACCACACCAGGAGTCACTGCAGACCTGTTCATCTCAACCACACCAGGAGTCACTGCAGATCTGTTCATCTCAACCACACCAGGAGTCACTGTAGATCTGTTCATCTCAACCACACCAGGAGTCACTGCAGATCTGTTCATCTCAACCACACCAGGAGTCACTGCAGATCTGTTCATCTCAACCACACCAGGAGTCACTGCAGATCTGTTCATCTCAACCACACCAGGAGTCACTGCAGATCTGTTCATCTCAACCACACCAGGAGTCACTGCAGATCTGTTCATCTCAACCACACCAGGAGTCACTGCAGACCTGTTCATCTCAACCACACCAGGAGTCACTGCAGACCTGTTCATCTCAACCACACCAGGAGTCACTGCAGATCTGTTCATCTCAACCACACCAGGAGTCACTGTAGATCTGTTCATCTCAACCACACCAGGAGTCACTGTAGACCTGTTCATCTCAACCACACCAGGAGTCACTGTAGACCTGTTCATCTCAACCACACCAGGAGTCACTGTAGACCTGTTCATCTCAACCACACCAGGAGTCACTGCAGACCTGTTCATCTCAACCACACCAGGAGTCACTGCAGACCTGTTCATCTCAACCACACCAGGAGTCACTGTAGACCTGTTCATCTCAACCACACCAGGAGTCACTGCAGACCTGTTCATCTCAACCACACCAGGAGTCACTGCAGATCTGTTCATCTCAACCACACCAGGAGTCACTGTAGACCTGTTCATCTCAACCACACCAGGAGTCACTGTAGACCTGTTCATCTCAACCACACCAGGAGTCACTGCAGATCTGTTCATCTCAACCACACCAGGAGTCACTGCAGATCTGTTCATCTCAACCACACCAGGAGTCACTGTAGATCTGTTCATCTCAACCACACCAGGAGTCACTGTAGACCTGTTCATCTCAACCACACCAGGAGTCACTGTAGACCTGTTCATCTCAACCACACCAGGAGTCACTGTAGATCTGTTCATCTCAACCACACCAGGAGTCACTGTAGACCTGTTCATCTCAACCACACCAGGAGTCACTGCAGACCTGTTCATCTCAACCACACCAGGAGTCACTGTAGACCTGTTCATCTCAACCACACCAGGAGTCACTGTAGACCTGTTCATCTCAACCACACCAGGAGTCACTGCAGACCTGTTCATCTCAACCACACCAGGAGTCACTGCAGACCTGTTCATCTCAACCACACCAGGAGTCACTGCAGACCTGTTCATCTCAACCACACCAGGAGTCACTGTAGACCTGTTCATCTCAACCACACCAGGAGTCACTGCAGACCTGTTCATCTCAACCACACCAGGAGTCACTGTAGACCTGTTCATCTCAACCACACCAGGAGTCACTGTAGACCTGTTCATCTCAACCACACCAGGAGTCACTGTAGACCTGTTCATCTCAACCACACCAGGAGTCACTGCAGATCTGTTCATCTCAACCACACCAGGAGTCACTGTAGATCTGTTCATCTCAACCACACCAGGAGTCACTGTAGACCTGTTCATCTCAACCACACCAGGAGTCACTGTAGACCTGTTCATCTCAACCACACCAGGAGTCACTGTAGATCTGTTCATCTCAACCACACCAGGAGTCACTGCAGACCTGTTCATCTCAACCACACCAGGAGTCACTGTAGACCTGTTCATCTCAACCACACCAGGAGTCACTGCAGACCTGTTCATCTCAACCACACCAGGAGTCACTGCAGACCTGTTCATCTCAACCACACCAGGAGTCACTGCAGATCTGTTCATCTCAACCACACCAGGAGTCACTGCAGACCTGTTCATCTCAACCACACCAGGAGTCACTGCAGACCTGTTCATCTCAACCACACCAGGAGTCACTGCAGACCTGTTCATCTCAACCACACCAGGAGTCACTGCAGATCTGTTCATCTCAACCACACCAGGAGTCACTGCAGATCTGTTCATCTCAACCACACCAGGAGTCACTGTAGATCTGTTCATCTCAACCACACCAGGAGTCACTGTAGACCTGTTCATCTCAACCACACCAGGAGTCACTGTAGACCTGTTCATCTCAACCACACCGGGAGTCACTGCAGATCTGTTCATCTCAACCACACCAGGAGTCACTGTAGACCTGTTCATCTCAACCACACCGGGAGTCACTGTAGACCTGTTCATCTCAACCACACCAGGAGTCACTGTAGACCTGTTCATCTCAACCACACCGGAGTCACTGCAGACCTGTTCATCTCAACCACACCAGGAGTCACTGCAGATCTGTTCATCTCAACCACACCGGAGTCACTGCAGACCTGTTCATCTCAACCACACCAGGAGTCACTGCAGACCTGTTCATCTCAACCACACCAGGAGTCACTGCAGACCTGTTCATCTCAACCACACCAGGAGTCACTGCAGACCTGTTCATCTCAACCACACCAGGAGTCACTGCAGACCTGTTCATCTCAACCACACCAGGAGTCACTGCAGATCTGTTCATCTCAACCACACCAGGAGTCACTGTAGATCTGTTCATCTCAACCACACCAGGAGTC
The DNA here is from genome assembly GCF_034236695.1 of Oncorhynchus nerka. Taxonomy (NCBI): domain Eukaryota; kingdom Metazoa; phylum Chordata; class Actinopteri; order Salmoniformes; family Salmonidae; genus Oncorhynchus; species Oncorhynchus nerka. The sequence continues at coordinate 61,241,209 of NC_088397.1, read as the reverse complement.
ACTGCAGACCTGTTCATCTCAACCACACCAGGAGTCACTGCAGATCTGTTCATCTCAACCACACCAGGAGTCACTGTAGACCTGTTCATCTCAACCACACCAGGAGTCACTGTAGACCTGTTCATCTCAACCACACCAGGAGTCACTGCAGATCTGTTCATCTCAACCACACCAGGAGTCACTGCAGATCTGTTCATCTCAACCACACCAGGAGTCACTGTAGATCTGTTCATCTCAACCACACCAGGAGTCACTGTAGACCTGTTCATCTCAACCACACCAGGAGTCACTGTAGACCTGTTCATCTCAACCACACCAGGAGTCACTGTAGATCTGTTCATCTCAACCACACCAGGAGTCACTGTAGACCTGTTCATCTCAACCACACCAGGAGTCACTGCAGACCTGTTCATCTCAACCACACCAGGAGTCACTGTAGACCTGTTCATCTCAACCACACCAGGAGTCACTGCAGACCTGTTCATCTCAACCACACCAGGAGTCACTGTAGACCTGTTCATCTCAACCACACCAGGAGTCACTGTAGACCTGTTCATCTCAACCACACCAGGAGTCACTGCAGACCTGTTCATCTCAACCACACCAGGAGTCACTGCAGACCTGTTCATCTCAACCACACCAGGAGTCACTGCAGACCTGTTCATCTCAACCACACCAGGAGTCACTGTAGACCTGTTCATCTCAACCACACCAGGAGTCACTGTAGACCTGTTCATCTCAACCACACCAGGAGTCACTGCAGACCTGTTCATCTCAACCACACCAGGAGTCACTGTAGACCTGTTCATCTCAACCACACCAGGAGTCACTGCAGACCTGTTCATCTCAACCACACCAGGAGTCACTATAGACCTGTTCATCTCAACCACACCAGGAGTCACTGCAGACCTGTTCATCTCAACCACACCAGGAGTCACTGTAGACCTGTTCATCTCAACCACACCAGGAGTCACTGCAGACCTGTTCATCTCAACCACACCAGGAGTCACTGTAGACCTGTTCATCTCAACCACACCAGGAGTCACTGCAGACCTGTTCATCTCAACCACACCAGGAGTCACTGCAGACCTGTTCATCTCAACCACACCAGGAGTCACTGTAGACCTGTTCATCTCAACCACACCAGGAGTCACTGCAGACCTGTTCATCTCAACCACACCAGGAGTCACTGTAGACCTGTTCATCTCAACCACACTAGGAGTCACTGCAGACCTGTTCATCTCAACCACACCAGGAGTCACTGCAGACCTGTTCATCTCAACCACACCAGGAGTCACTGCAGACCTGTTCATCTCAACCACACCAGGAGTCACTGCAGATCTGTTCATCTCAACCACACCAGGAGTCACTGTAGATCTGTTCATCTCAACCACACCAGGAGTCACTGTAGACCTGTTCATCTCAACCACACCAGGAGTCACTGTAGACCTGTTCATCTCAACCACACCAGGAGTCACTGTAGACCTGTTCATCTCAACCACACCAGGAGTCACTGCAGACCTGTTCATCTCAACCACACCAGGAGTCACTGCAGACCTGTTCATCTCAACCACACCAGGAGTCACTGTAGACCTGTTCATCTCAACCACACCAGGAGTCACTGCAGACCTGTTCATCTCAACCACACCAGGAGTCACTGCAGATCTGTTCATCTCAACCACACCAGGAGTCACTGTAGACCTGTTCATCTCAACCACACCAGGAGTCACTGTAGACCTGTTCATCTCAACCACACCAGGAGTCACTGCAGATCTGTTCATCTCAACCACACCAGGAGTCACTGCAGATCTGTTCATCTCAACCACACCAGGAGTCACTGTAGATCTGTTCATCTCAACCACACCAGGAGTCACTGTAGACCTGTTCATCTCAACCACACCAGGAGTCACTGCAGACCTGTTCATCTCAACCACACCAGGAGTCACTGTAGACCTGTTCATCTCAACCACACCAGGAGTCACTGCAGACCTGTTCATCTCAACCACACCAGGAGTCACTGTAGACCTGTTCATCTCAACCACACTAGGAGTCACTGCAGACCTGTTCATCTCAACCACACCAGGAGTCACTGCAGACCTGTTCATCTCAACCACACCAGGAGTCACTGCAGACCTGTTCATCTCAACCACACCAGGAGTCACTGTAGACCTGTTCATCTCAACCACACCAGGAGTCACTGTAGATCTGTTCATCTCAACCACACCAGGAGTCACTGTAGACCTGTTCATCTCAACCACACCAGGAGTCACTGTAGACCTGTTCATCTCAACCACACCAGGAGTCACTGTAGACCTGTTCATCTCAACCACACCAGGAGTCACTGCAGACCTGTTCATCTCAACCACACCAGGAGTCACTGCAGACCTGTTCATCTCAACCACACCAGGAGTCACTGTAGACCTGTTCATCTCAACCACACCAGGAGTCACTGTAGACCTGTTCATCTCAACCACACCAGGAGTCACTGCAGACCTGTTCATCTCAACCACACCAGGACCCAATTTGTAAGTCGCTCTGGATAAGAGCGTCTGCTAAATGACTTAAATGTAAATGTAAATGAGTCACTGTAGACCTGTTCATCTCAACCACACCAGGAGTCACTGCAGACCTGTTCATCTCAACCACACCAGGAGTCACTGTAGACCTGTTCATCTCAACCACACCAGGAGTCACTGCAGACCTGTTCATCTCAACCACACCAGGAGTCACTGTAGACCTGTTCATCTCAACCACACCAGGAGTCACTGCAGACCTGTTCATCTCAACCACACCAGGAGTCACTGTAGACCTGTTCATCTCAACCACACCAGGAGTCACTGCAGACCTGTTCATCTCAACCACACCAGGAGTCACTGCAGACCTGTTCATCTCAACCACACCAGGAGTCACTGTAGACCTGTTCATCTCAACCACACCAGGAGTCACTGCAGACCTGTTCATCTCAACCACACCAGGAGTCACTGTAGACCTGTTCATCTCAACCACACCAGGAGTCACTGCAGACCTGTTCATCTCAACCACACCAGGAGTCACTGCAGACCTGTTCATCTCAACCACACCAGGAGTCACTGTAGACCTGTTCATCTCAACCACACCAGGAGTCACTGCAGACCTGTTCATCTCAACCACACCAGGAGTCACTGTAGACCTGTTCATCTCAACCACACCAGGAGTCACTGCAGATCTGTTCATCTCAACCACACCAGGAGTCACTGCAGATCTGTTCATCTCAACCACACCAGGAGTCACTGCAGACCTGTTCATCTCAACCACACCAGGAGTCACTGTAGACCTGTTCATCTCAACCACACCAGGAGTCACTGCAGACCTGTTCATCTCAACCACACCAGGAGTCACTGTAGACCTGTTCATCTCAACCACACCAGGAGTCACTGCAGACCTGTTCATCTCAACCACACCAGGAGTCACTGCAGACTTGTTCATCTCAACCACACCAGGAGTCACTGCAGATCTGTTCATCTCAACCACACCAGGAGTCACTGCAGACCTGTTCATCTCAACCACACCAGGAGTCACTGCAGACTTGTTCATCTCAACCACACCAGGAGTCACTGTAGACCTGTTCATCTCAACCACACCAGGAGTCACTGCAGACCTGTTCATCTCAACCACACCAGGAGTCACTGCAGATCTGTTCATCTCAACCACACCAGGAGTCACTGTAGACCTGTTAATCTCAACCACACCAGGAGTCACTGCAGACTTGTTCATCTCAACCACACCAGGAGTCACTGTAGACCTGTTCATCTCAACCACACCGGGAGGAAATAAAAATGAAAAGAGGATTATATTATTAAGACATAATTCATGATGGGTTGAAAGATGCCTTGACACCCACACAACTGTTCGCACACACACATTCACACACACACAAAAAGAGTTCCAAACAGCATTACATCTGTTAGTGGAGATTAGCAGTTCATGATGTCAGATCTGACAGTGACACAAACTGCAGTAATAACATCTCTATGTAAAGACACTGGAGATAAGCTGCTTGGAGCTTGCCTAGCATAGCCTCACATCACATTCACGTGACTCTAAACCAAGCCAAAGCACCACCTCACCATGCTCTATCAATACAATTATAAATACAGAGCATTAACTGACACACACATAAGAAACTAACATGGCAGATCAATGTTATGAGCAATTTGGACAAACTGCTGCTAAGCGCACACCTCCCTGGGCTCAGATCGTTCAGCTAATGGAGGAGTCTGCTGTGGGCTCTGAGGCCCTTACTGACCAAACAGGCCCTGAGGTTTATACCCCTCTGTCTCTCTCTCGCTCCATCCCTCCACCCAGGGGTTATATTGACCTCTGATTTTTCAATTAACAACTGTGATTTCTTATTGTTGGACATAGGAGGGCTTGTATTCTGTGCATGTGCGTGAAAGGCACAGCTTGACCGTTTCAAGCCTGTGTGATATACTGAGGGGGAGAGAGAGGTAGAGAGGGGGTAATCTCTCTCCATAAACGTGTCTGCTATCCCTCACAACAAACCTCTGACTTCTAATTCTGCTCTTCCCATCATCTGTCTTCTTTAATAACAGTGAAAAAACAGCATGAAAAAAAGAGATGGAAAAAACCTGCATATTTGTCATTTCTGATTGTTTACTTTTCTCACAGCAAATAGATTTTTACATCTTCTTTTCCTGGAAGCGCTGTGCTCTGGGCTCGCCTGCCAGGCCTGTCTGGCTCTGGGACGGGCTGCTAGGCTAGGCCTGTCTGGCTCTGGGACGGGCTGCTAGGCTAGGCCTGTCTCCAGGCTTTATGATCTGGCTCTCAGGGGGACTTTTAAAGCTTTCAACTCTAAAGTCATTTCATATGATACAATACCGCTTTTGTCCAAACCACCTATGTTTCTCTCACTCACTTACTCGCTCTCTCTCTCTCTCTCTCTTAAATCTCTTGCTTGCATTCCTTTTTCTTCCTTCTCCTTCCTCTAAGTTGAGTGTATGTCGTAAAGATGCAGGCTTTCCCCTTCTCTTATTTCTTGCCCATGCGTGTTAGCCTACAGAACAAAAGGTAGACTTGTTGCATCATGACAGCCTGACTATCAAACTGAGATGACGTGCCCTTCTAGAAGCCTTTGAAGACATGCAGTAGTGTTTATGTATTATAGCTGGGTGGAGAGTTGTGTTGGGGTTGTGTGTTGGTTACTGTGATAGGTTGCATCTGGCAAATCATCCAAGAAGCATAGCTAGAGGAGAGGAGAGGAGAGGAGAGGAGAGGAGAGGACCTCCAGTGTAGCTCAGTGCTAAATTAGCCCTTGGTCCAGGAATAGAATGTAGCAGGCTAAAGGGTAGACCCCAGTAGGGAGCAGAGAGGAAGCCTCCAGTAATAGTATGTTTGGAAGGACCAACCCAAACAAGCAGCCAGGGCATGGCAGGGCTATAGGATCAGAACAGACACTGTTTTGGTGTGCTTTAGAGGAACACACACATAAAGATACATCAAGCTAGTCTAATAGTCATAGTCACCACAGATGTGAATTCACATTCATAAAGTGACTATGACAGTTGTCTCAGTGTGCAGGACTCTAAAGCACTCCAGCGAGGCACTAATGCATGTGTGCTAGTTATCCATGTATGTTTCTAAATATTGTGAAGTGATGCAGCACAGAGACTTTTCTGCTACTCTCCATATTCACACTAATGAGAGAGAGCAGACTGAGAAACCCCCACCTTCACTTCCTAATTACTCCCAAAGGAGTAACACACACACAGAGACACACACACAGAGACACACACACACACACACACACACACACACACACACACACACACACACACACACACACAGTGAAACTCTTCTAAAGCGGCTGCATTTCCATCTGATATTTAAATGTGTTCACCTGTTGCAGAGTGAGAGAGAGTAATAATATCAGCTCATCACATTATAAACACTAGAGCTCTGCTAATTGGTGGAACCTCTCTCTCTGTCAAACACGCAGGTCAGTGTGTGTGTGTACATATGTATGTGACTGTGTGGACACTTAATGTGCATTTAGCAAACAAACATTAACACTGTTTGCCTTGCAATTAGAACCATGTGCAAGTGAATACTCTGTGGTTGATACAATACTGTGTAGCTGAACCCATTTTACATAGGTGTGTGTGTGTGTGTGTGTGTGTGTGTGTGTGTGTGTGTGTGTGTGTGTGTGTGTGTGTGTGTGTGTGTGTCAGGGCCTCTCAGGGTTGCTGAGAGTGTTGGTGATTTTACGACTGCACTCCTCCCCTGTGTCAACCAATTAACACCTTCCCACCCCCCACCCCAAAACCCACAGCCCACCACCATGACAGGTGTGTGTGTGTGTGTGTGTGCGTGCGTGCGTGTATAAAGGGTCCATCTCTCTACTGTAATGGGGGGGTCTGCAGGGTCAATGGGTTTTATGGAGGCACTGTCACTCTCTTAACTGGTTTAGCATCTTTCGCCCGTAGCAGCACTTTTAATATAGGACTTTTCTAGATCCTAGCCCAGAGCTACTTTAAAAGGGCACGATACACCCATTCAGCAGGTTGGCACAGACGTGTGCACACACAGCATTCCCAATAGATTCATCTGAGTACGCACACACACAGACACACATACTCATACAAAAGAGACTAGACAATCCTTGAAATCACACAATCATTTTGTGTGTGTGTATGTGTGTGTGTGTGTGTGTGTGTGTGTGTGTGTGTGTGTGTGTGTGTGTGTGTGTGTGTGTGTGTGTGTGTGTGGGTTGCGGGGAACTGGGAGTGAAAGATACACACTCGCGTGTGCACACATACACACAAAGACACGCACAGACTACCTCCCTGCCCAGTATTTGTGGTGGCGGAACGCAGCTGGTAACATCTGGATGCATTTTAGCTGTGTTTACATTTCCAAAACGATGAAAAAATAGACACACACACACACACACGGCCACACACACACACGCACACACACACGCACACGCACACGCACACGCACACACACACACACACACACACCCTGAAAAACAGGGCAGGTGCCAGAAGAGTAATAAATAAAGGAGACTGTTTAAACTCTAACGCTGTGTGCTTCTGGACACACACACACACACACACACTAGTCATTCCTCCCCATCGCCCTGCTCGAGCTCGCCTTTCACTAACACACACGGCGCCACAGCCCTGCTCCAGCAATAACTTAGGAAAACTGGAGCACTGCGAAAATATGAAGCAGCACAGGGCTGGAGAACAGAGGGGAGGGAGGAGGGAAAGGAAGGAAGAAAACGAGGGAGAGATCAATGAAGACAATGGACAGACCTATGGAAGGTTTGGTGTGGGACATGTGGTGGAGCTGTGAGTGTTGGCAGAGGTCTTTGTGTCTACCCCTCTCTTTACCTCTCTCTCTCTCTCTCTCTCTCTCTCTCTCTCTCTCTCTCTCTCTCTCTCTCTCTCTCTCTCTCTCTCTCTCTCTCTCTCTCTCTCTCTCTCTCTCTCTCTCTCTCTCTCTCTCTCCCTCTCTCTCTCTCCACCCACCGTTCTGTTTCCTTTCCCTGTGGAGTGTGTCGGGACCAAGGACACAGAAGAGACAGACAGACTAACCAACACCGCCATGCTGTTTTTCAACTTGTTCTGTACTACCACCCCACCCACAGACCAGTACTACTACTCTACCACCCCCCACCCAGTACAGACCAGTACTACTACTCTACCACCCCACCCACAGACCAGTACTACTACTCTACCACCCCACCCACAGACCAGTACTACTACTCTACCACCCCACCCACAGACCAGTACTACTACTCTACCACCCCACCCACAGACCAGTACTACTACTCTACCACCCCACCCACAGACCAGTACTACTACTCTACCACCCCACCCACAGACCAGTACTACTACTCTACCACCCCACCCACAGACCAGTACTACTACTCTACCACCCCACCCACACACCAGTACTACTACTCTACCACCCCACCCACAGACCAGTACTACTACTCTACCACCCCACCCACAGACCAGTACTACTACTCTACCACCCCACCCACAGACCAGTACTACTACTCTACCACCCCACCCACAGACCAGTACTACTACTCTACCACCCCACCCACAGACCAGTACTACTACTCTACCACCCCACCCACCCACAGACCAGTACTACTACTCTACCACCCCACCCACAGACCAGTACTACTACTCTACCACCCCACCCACAGACCAGTACTACTACTCTACCCCACCCCAGACCAGTACTACCCACACACCAGACCAGTACTACTACTCTACCACCCCACCCACAGACCAGTACTACTACTCTACCACCCCACCCACAGACCAGTACTACTACTCTACCACCCCACCCACACACCAGTACTACTACTCTACCACCCCACCCACACACCAGTACTACTACTCTACCACCCCACCCACAGACCAGTACTACTACTCTACCACCCCACCCACAGACCTGCTTATCACATCAGCTTCAAAATGGCCTCCCAATTACTGCCAACCACCCAACAACCACTCTTATGCATACACTACCATGGAAATAGACCTGTTTCCACTAACTCATGCATACACATCACACACACACACACACACACACACACACACAAACATCCATTTTTCTTCTCTTAAATAAAGAAAAGACAAAAACAGTTGAATTTTGTTCAGTCTAATCAAAACAGAGACAGAATAGCCCTATTGGACTGACGTCATCTAACCCCAATACAGGCTCTGGGACCCAAACATGGCCTGGTCCATTCAAACACACACACACACACACACACACACACACACACACACACACACAGAGGCCCGTGCTGTGTTGGATGTAATTTCAGTGATTGATTATAATTTACCCGTGTAAGATGAAACCAAGAAGGCCAACGAGTGACCCCCTAGATCAAAACCAAACCAGCAATACTGGGGGTGGAGTAGCACACACACATCCACACAACCACACACTCTAAGCACGCTTTGTTAAGCCAGTTCATCCTCTCAGCAAGCTCTGTTCAATAGCTTGATACAATTCCATTTGGATGTGTCTATAGTCCAGAGCTGTGTTCAAATACTCATACTAACCATACTATTTCTATTTTTTTTCTCCCAATTTCGTGGTGTCCAATTGTTGCAGTAGCTACTATCTTGTCTCCTCACTACAACTTCCGTACGAGCTCGGGAGAGACGAAGGTTGAAAGTCATGCATCCTCCGATACACAACCCAACCTAGCCGCACTGCTTAACACAGCGCGCATCCAACCCGGAAGCCAGCTGCACCAATGTGTCGGAGGTTGCACCTGGCAACCTTGGATAGCGCGCACTGGCTCTGGTTAGCGCGCACCTTGGTTAGCGCACTGGCTCTGGTTAGCGCGCACCTTGGTTAGCGCACTGGCTCTGGTTAGCGCACACCTTGGTTAGCTGGCTCTGGTTAGCGCGCACCTTGGTTAGCGCACACTGGCTCTGGTTAACGCGCACCTTGGTTAGCGCACACTGCGCCCGGCCCGCCACAGGAGTCGCTGGTGCGCGATGAGACAAGGACATCCCTACAGACCAAGCCCTAACCCGGACGACGCTAGGCCAATTGTGCGTTGCCCCATGCGTCACCTCCCGCTCGCGACCAGAGCCTGGGCGCGAACCCAGAGTCTCTGATGGCACAGCTGGTGCTGCAGTACAGCGCCCTTAACCACTGTGCCACCCAGGAGGCCGAGTTTATAGTATGCTTATTGGTCATAGTATGGATATAGTTAGTATGCCAAACGTTCCCGGATGTCGTACTACATTCACCAAAATACAAAGTATACAAAGTATACAACCATTTCTGTGCTTTTAGGGCCCATAATGCAATTCTTCAGAAAATGGGCGTGGCTTCACAACGTTTTAAGATTTGAAGAAAATTTCGGAAAATATGCAGCCGACGTCCAACGAGAGCGGATACAAATTCATTGCTTCAAAGTAATTATGATAAATGTTAAGAAAATGTTGAGCAATGTAATAAAGTAATGATAAAGTATCCTTACGAACCACATAGCATATCATTGCAGCAGTATGTACCGGTATGTTAGCGGGCTACCTAATGTTAGTTGGCTACTAACAGAGGAGGGACAAAGTTATTGTTTTACAAGTAAGTCTCAAGTCTTAGTACTCAAGTCAAGACCGACAAGTCTCTAGACAAGTCTCAAGTCCTAAACTTTGAGTTTCAAGTCATAATGTGCTCTTCACCAAATGTAATACAATTTAATATTTTTAACAAGAGTAATAGTTAGTATATTACATTTACGCAAATCCTTAATGCTTTTAAAAATACTGTATATATACAGTGGGGCAAAAAAGTATTTAGTCAGCCACCAATTGTGCAAGTTCTCCTACTTAAAAAGATGAGAGAGGCCTGTAATTTTCATCATAGGTACACTTCAACTAAGACAGACAAAATGATTTTTAAAAATCCAGAAAATCACATTGTAGGATTTTTAATTAATTTATTTGCAAATTATGGTGGAAAATTAGTATTTGGTCAATAACAAAAGTTTATCTCAATACTTTGTTATATACCCTTTGTTGGCAATGACAGAGGTCAAACATTTTCCGTAAGTCTTCACAAGGTTTTCACACACTGTTGCTGGTATTTTGGCCCATTCCTCCATGCAGATCTCCTCTAGAGCAGTGACGTTTTGGGGCTGTTGCTGGGCAACACGGACTTTCAACTCCCTCCAAAGATTTTCTATGGGGTTGAGATCTGGAGACTGGCTAGGCCACTCCAGGACCTTGAAATGCTTCTTACGAAGCCACTCCTTCGTTGCTCGGGCGGTGTGTTTGGGATCATTGTCATGCTGAAAGACCCAGCCACGTTTCATCTTCAATGCCCTTGCTGATGGAAGGAGGTTTTCACTCAAAGTCTCACGATACATTGCCCCATTCATTCTTTCCTTTACACGGATCAGTCGTCCTGGTCCCTTTGCAGAAAAACAGCCCCAAATCATGATGTTTTCACCCCCATGCTTCACAGTAGGTATGGTGTTCTTTGTTCTACAAACACGACAAGTTGAGTTTTTACAAAAAAGTTATATTTTGGTTTCATCTGACCATATGACATTCTCCCAATCTTCTTCTGGATCATCCAAATGCTCTCTAGCAAACTTCAGACGGGCCTGGACATGTACTGGTTTAAGCAGGGGGACACGTCTGGCACTGCAGGATTTGAGTCCCTGGCGGCGTAGTGTGTTACTGATGGTAGGCTTTGTTACTTTGGACCCAGCTCTCTGCAGGTCATTCACTAGGTCCCCCCGTGTGGTTCTGGGATTTTTGCTCACCGTTCTTGTGATCATTTTGACCCCACGGGGTGAGATCTTGCGTGGAGCCCCTGATCGAGGGAGATTATCAGTGGTCTTGTATGTCTTCCATTTCCTAATAATTGCTCCCACAGTTGATTTCTTCAAACCAAGCTGCTTACCTATTGCAGATTCAGTCTTCCCAGCCTGGTGCAGGTCTACAATTTTGTTTCTGGTGTCCTTTGACAGCTCTTTGGTCTTGGCCATAGTGGAGTTTGGAGTGTGATTGTTTGAGGTTATGGACAGGTGTCTTTTATACTGATAACAAGTTCAAACAGGTGCCATTAATACAGGTAACGAGTGGAGGACAGAGGAGCCTCTTAAAGAAGAAGTTACAGGTCTGTGAGAGCAAGAAATATTGCTTGTTTGTAGGTGACCAAATACTTATTTTCCACCACAATTTGCAAATAAATTCATTAAAAATCCTACAATGTGATTTTCTGGATTTTCTTCCCACTCATTTTGTCTGTCATATTTGAAGTGTACCTATGATGAAAATTACAGGCCTCATATCTTTAAGTGGGAGAACTTGCACAATTGGTGGCTGACTAAATACTTTTTTGCCCCACTGTATTTTACTTTCCAAATAAACGTAATTTCCATGGAAATACATGGGTGGCCATGAGAAAGGACCCCCCATAGCGATCGACAATCGAGGATCGCTATGTGGCGCAATTGGGCGATGTAGGCTAGTACACAATCGCCCAACCTTAACACACACACACACTCTCTCTGTGTGCGGTTACAGTAGGCTAACCTATGTCAATGGTTTTAGGAACAGCAGTAACATCAGGCAGGATAACGGCTACCAACTGCCTAGCCAGTTGTAGCTCAATCTTTGGTGCAATGATCACGTTCCCGCACTGACTGGCTGTGTGGAGGCTAATTGATTTAATGTTACGTTAGACTACATGCTACAGTAGCAAAGTTATATATAGCTGTCGGCTATATTAGCCACGACTTACCGTTCTTTGTGCAGCTTCAAATGTCGAACAAAGTTGGAAGTTGTTGCGCCTCCGTCTGTAATTTAAAGTTAATAAAGTTGCAATACTTTTTTTGTTGACTACAGCGTAAATCTTTATATCCCCCAAAAATAATTTTGGGTATCATCTTTCCAAGGGCTCCATCTGAATTCACCCACCGATGTTCCTCTGCACTGCCACACGCAACTTTTTCTCAGCTGGTACAATTTGATTGGCTGCTGTCTGATTCAAACTGTAATCCGTTAAATGAACAGTTGATTCGCTGCACACTTTTTTTAATAGCATCATTTTTCATATTTGGGTTTGGGGAGGGTATCAAGTCAGTTTGAGTCAAAAGGCTCAAGTCCAAGATAAGTCACGAGTCATTGGTGTTAAAGTCAAAGTTGAGTTGTAAGTCATCATATTTGAGACTCGAATCCACACCTCTGGCTATTAATACATCGAACTTGCCAGTATATTAACTATATGCTAACTAACTACCCAATGTTTATTGACCTGATTATTCCCGTCATTATTAGTTTAGCTAAGTGTTATAGTCATTGTGCATTCTCAATGGACATTCAGGTGCATTCTTAAATTCACTGTGGCTATCTACTCCGATTTCAGACTCTCGTCTGAGGGTGCCAGAGCACAGAATAACTGATGAATTTACGAACACTCAATACCAGTTGACTATGGCCGGTGTCAGTAAAAAAGTGTAACTCAATTTGTTGACAGCAGGACAGTTAGTTTCCAACACTCGGGATAACATGAAAACAGCCTAACCAGCTCTGCAAGGGGGAGTAAAATGGTCAGAGTTGGGTGTTCTCTCATTTGTATCTGGAAGTAGCTAGCAAGCTAGCCAGTTATCTTGGGTGCTTGACTGTCGTTATGAGGTCAGAACACTCGGATCAACCCTACTCCTCGGCCAGAGCGTCCAGAGACACTGCCTGGCAGTGTGCGCTCCGAACAGACAATCCGACAACGCTCTGAATTTACGAATGCCCAGAGTGCACTCTGGCACTCCAGATTGAATTTAATAACACACTCAAAGTCGTAAAATGTCTCGCTAGTAATTTGTTATACTAACAAAATAGCAAGGGGTTGCAAAGCAACAGCATCAACTTCCGGTACACAAGCAAAGCTTTAGTACACTCAACTGTAAGGATACCGTTAGTTTACAGTATACTAAAATGAAGTAATAGTATATAGTATGTAGTATATTCTAATTAAGCATGTAGTATACAGTATGTTAGTATGGGTATTCGAACATAGCTCTGGTGTTTGTAAACCAGCGTAGTGAGCTGTGAGGGTCGTTCTAATGCCCAGTTAAAGAGAAAAGAACACCAAAGGTCAGTCAATTAAAAAGAAATGTGAACTTGAATGCCCCACACAAAGTGTCCTTGGGATCACAGTAATCCACTCAGGTATTCCCTTTTCCCATGGCTTACCCTCACCCCTGACACACACACACATACACACACACGGGAGATTAATAGAGAGATCCCGTGGCACAGGGAGAATTCTGATGGGTTTAACATCAGGAACGATTGTTACTAAAGGGTGGCGAGTCACTCCTGAGAAAAAACACACGTCCGCTTAAGTCAGATGGGCCGATCACATGACTACGGTATAGACCCATGGGAAACCAACACAGTCACATTAACCACAATCTAGGGTTTAGAGTACTATTCAAGGCAACACTTTACATTTAGATATATTGTATAAATGGTTTATAAAGACTTTATATACTTATTTCCTAATATAAAGTTTATAGTAAACCGTTATAACTCATTGGTAGATATAGTGTGCTCGTGTAACTATTAGTTATTAACAGTGCATAAACTAAGCTACTTTAAAACCCTTAAACAATCATAAAGTATGCCTTCAAGCACTACCAAATGTAATCATGTTTTTAGAACATGGACTGATAGCGTTTAGAATTTAGATCAGCTGTAAGAGGTTCCAAGTGATCAGGTAAAAGCATGTGTATCTCATTCAGGATACAAGACAATCACTGTTAAATAAAGTAACCTCATTTAGAGCAGTTTACTCTGAAGGTGACAGAAGAAATTCATTTAATAATAATAACTTAGTAGGTTAGAATTCATTCCCATATTCATATCTGTCTCATTCTCAAAGCTGAAAACCACTTTTCTTCTACTGCAATTTCACATCCAGAACTCTCACACAAGAGAACAAATCATTTCAAGTGTTGTCAGAATTGAAACACACAAAGGATGATGGTATTAAAAAGATAAAACGTATTCACTCTGTAGGTTGCTTCCTCCCCACAGGGCACAGACATCAGTTCAACGTCTAGTTCTCATTTAGATTTGGTTGAGTTGTCAACTAAAGTGAAAATGTACCTTTCATTGGATCTACGTAAAACGTTGGGTGAAAAAAACACTAAATGCCGTTAAGTTCATGACTTTCTGCAAATCCAATCAGTTTTCCACATGAATTCAACATCATCACATAGATTTGTTTGGTTGAAATGATATGGAAACAACGTTGATTCAACCAGTTTTTGCCCCGTGGGTCCTCTCCTCCATAGATCTCCCTCTTTTTCTCTCTCGTTCACTCGCTCCTGTGTTTCCTCTCTCAGGTTGCTGCCTGCTTCAATTTGAAACAGAACACAGAAATGAAAGGCCGACACCAGAAACACAGAGCTGTGTTTATCAAGTCCTCTATTCATTACAATTAAAACAATATTCCTATACAGCTATTGTTTCATTTGCTGCACTCTTAAAAATGTCATTTTTTAGTTTGTTGCATCTTTGCAGCATTTAATTACAATTGAATTGCTGGGGGATACCTACAGTTTACATTTACATTTGAGTCATTTAGCAGACGTTCTTATCCAGAGCGACGAACAAGACCAATTAGGGTTAAGTGCCTTGCTCAAGGGTACAACGACAGATGTTTTCACCTAGTTAGCTCAGGGATTCGAAACAAGCGACCTTTCAGTTACAGGCCCAACGCTCTTAACCGCTAGGCTACCTGCCACCGATATCTATAAATTGTGGTGTTAAAATTGAGGATACATCTCCTTTTTTGTATGATTACACCCAAACACAAAAGGAGAATTTGTAAAAAATTAAAATTAAAATAAAAGTCTGTTGCAAACAGTTAACTTGAATCAATCTGACGCCTATCTGACGTATCGATGACCCTTTCTCCTCGCCCGTGGTGTGAAAGACCCTCCAGCGAAATAAGTGAACACTGTTGAGGTACCGACCCTACAAGCAGAAATACATCTAAACACATCCCTCCCTTCTCTCTCTCCTTCCTTTCAGTTGCTTTGTCTCTTCTCCTCCAGTGAAAAGGGCACATTAGACAGGCAGAGAAAAGGAGTCAATATCCTCAGGAGGCCTGAGAGGATTAGAAAATGTCACTTTTCTCTGCACATGGAGAGAGCAGTGGTGTGCAGTCAGGGCCAGCAAGGCCTTCTCTGCTGGCCTAAACATCATCAGAATATAATTTTTTTTAAATATATTTTCCCACAAATATGTATTAAATGATTCCCCAGAGTAAGAGTTATACTCTTCATTTCATAGCTTTCCTCTTGGTTGCACTGCTTCCAGCCCCAGGTTGAGATTTGGAGGGCTGGTCTTTATGTTAGATCTTTTATCCAATCATATTCAGCCATCATGTGTTGCCAGGGGTCTAAAATCTGTCGTCAGGCCTTCATAATCAACAGTGCGGGCGCTTGTAGCTTAAAGTGAATGGAAATTAAAATTTATTGTCAACCAATCAGCTTTAGAGTTGGCTATTGTACGCCTGCTGGCTGGCTCCAGTGTTACACAGGAGCCAGCTAGCAGGCGTAGTGCGTGCACGTCTTTTGATTGGATTACCAATATTGAGAGGCAGGTCCTATATGGGCAGGTCTATGCAGAACCTCAGAACTAGGAAACTGAATTTGATAAACAAATTAATTTGCCTACTTACTAAGCTGTTTTTTCAACCCACAATGGCGGAAGGAGAAGATATCGATTTGGTCGAGGATATAATTATAACGCCATTCTCAAGACAAACTTTTCAAGAAAAGTTAGACATTGTCAGGAGAGGTCGACGCCGACGCTACAAAGCCTGTCACAGGCGGGAAAGGGGTTCGTTCGCCACTTTCAAAGTTCCAACTACGAGCGCTATCAATGGCTCACAGGCTCCGAGAAGCACTGCAAACTGTACTGCTGGGAATGCCTATTATTTGCAAGTGATCGATTTGGTGTTTGGAGCCACACTGGCTTTGCAAACTTGAGTTGTCTAACCAAGGCAGCAATGAGACACCAAAGTACGGCTGGGCACTTACAAGCAATGGTGCTTTTGAAAACTTTTGGGGACACCCGAGTGGATCTACAGCTCAACGAAGGGCAACGAAGCTGCACAATGAAAAGGTATTGTACTCTTCCCCTGCAATTCTCTGAATAAAAATGTCAATTTCAAGGTGACGCAACGCCTGGTTATACTGCGTTTCTGTCTAAATGTATAGTGTCTAGAGCCATGGCACCATAATGATGGTAATAAGAGGTGGATTCATTCGGGTGGGACTGTGTAGGACTTCACTGAAGGCCCAGGACCACGGCACGCCACTGGGAGAGAGCCAACACTGAAACACACACACACACACGCACACACACTATATTACAGTCTCATCAACACACACACACACACACACACACACACACGCACACACACACACACACACACACTACAGTCTCAACATTACACACACTGGTTTTCTCCAGGGCTTCAGCGGAGCTACTGTCAGGGACATCTCATGACTTACACACACCGCTGCCTTCACAGAACACACACACACACACTCCCCCTGGTCCCTCATCCATAGCGAGCGTGGGCCCTGGAGATGCTGTCCAACATGTTGGACCTATAGCTCATCATGTCCAGGCCTAACATGCGTACCACAAGAAAATCATCTCCAATTTCAAAAGTGATGCTAGTAAATATACATTCACAGTTGGAACCAGGTGACACTCAAACACAGACAAAATACAGTAAAGTCACACACACACACACCCCTGTGTCTCGGTGCCACTCTGTGACATCTATTGAGTGTTGTGGTTTTCTATTAAAACTACAGAAAGGTGCTGGTGAAAGAGGAAGAGGAGTTCACATTATCTAAGAGAATTCCAATTAACACTCTCCCCCACAGTAATTAGCTATTCAAATAGCTAATGGACAAACCCCAAACTGCAACGCAGCTTAATAATTAATTCTACTATCACAACCATCTCCCGCATAAAGGAACGTGATAATACATTTGACAGAATGGAAAGAAGAAATAAAAGGAATGTTAAAAGAGTGTAAATAAAACACTGTTCGTCTGCTGGCATGAAGCGTAAGCCCCTTCTGCTTTTGTTCTCCTCTCATCCATTCATTCTCTCATTCTGTTGTTCTGTCCTTTCTCCCCATGGCTGTCTGACAGAGGGAGAAGAAGTAAAGGGATATTAAAGAAGAAGAGGTAGGGAGAGAGAGAGAGAGAGAGAGAGAGAGAGAGAGAGAGAGAGAGAGAGAGAGAGAGAGAGAGAGAGAGAGAGAGAGAGAGAGAGAGGGAGAGAGAGAGAGAGAGAGAGAGAGGGAGTGAGGGAGGGAGGGAGGGAGGGAGGGAGGGAGGGAGGGAGGGAGGGAGGGAGGGAGGGAGGGAGGGAGGGACCCCTCAAATAAAGCTAATTAATAGATAGCAAGTCATTGTCACACACATTTCCAAACACACAAATACACACTTTTGTAACACTCACACTTACAGCAATACACACAAAAACAAACATAGCATTAATTTACTTCATGTTTATTAAAGGGGGAAGCTGGGGTCTACACACACTCTCTTCAGCTCCTCAGAGCGATAACACTTTCCTACTAACCATAAACGAGTCCACACCCAATTAAAGAGGCGAGAGAAAATACCAAAATTAGCTTGTTGAGCTGAGAGAGAGTGAGAGAGAGAGAGAAGGAGGAGCGGGAGAGAGAGAAGGGGGGAGAGAGAGAGAGAGAAGGGGGAGAGAGAGAGAGAAGGGAGGAGCGGGAGAGAGAGAGGGGGGGAGAGAGAGAAGGGAGGAGCGGGAGAGAGAGAGAGGGGGAGAGAGAGAGAGGGAGGAGCGGGAGAGAGAGAAGGGGGAGAGAGAGAGAGAAGGGAGGAGCGGGAGAGAGAGAAGGGGGGAGAGAGAGAGAGAGAGGGGGAGAGAGAGAGAGAGAGAGAGAGAGAGAGAGAGAGAGAGAGAAGGGAGGAGCGGGAGAGAGAGAAGGGGGAGAGAGAGAGAGAGAAGGGAGGAGCGGGAGAGAGAGAAGGGGGGGAGAGAGAGAGAGAGAAGGGAGGAGCGGGAGAGAGAGAAGGGGGAGAGAGAGAGAAGGGGGGAGAGAGAGAGAGAGAGAGAGAGAGAGAGAGAGAAAGAGAGAAAAGGATATGGATAAATGGAAAGGGAATGAGAAGAATTCAAGCCTCCAATCTATCTGTCACTCATTGGTTGTTCAGTTCCTCCAATGTTGCAGGCAAACAGATGAGCCCTTTTCCTTCGTTTTTTCTAATTTCTTTCTTATTTTACAGTGGCTTCATGGCCCCACAGTAACTTTAGTGCAGCGCCTATTAAAACAGCATGTGTCACAGCATGCTCCAAACACATACACACAAACACACACACGCAAGCGAGTGCACACACGCACACACACACACACTGTGTCGTGCACTTGACCGTTTCAAGCTTTTAACCTCTTACCTATGTGACATCTGAGGTGGCCAATGATATAGAGGGGGTGATGTGTGTGTGCCTCAGGCCTGGGTTAATGTCTCTCTGACCAGTACTGTTGAACAACCTGATAGAAATGACTAGAGGTCTACTGTAATAGTAGTGGTCTCTTACTGTGGCCTTCCCTCTGTGAAGTGTAGCAATAATAACACCATTTTCAGCCTGTCCTTCCATCTGTGTTCCATATGCAGGCAATGGCTTCCTCTCTATTATATTCCTCCAGCTGTCCACGCACACGCACACACACACACACACACACACATACAAACACGCACATACACACTCATACACACTCGTTCGTGAGCCCAGAGGCCAGTTTTTCTGCGCTAGCGACAGTTTTAATATGCTGAGATACTCATCATGAAAATTTTACACAGATTTTACCAGCCTGAAACACACACATCCTCTAATACCGCTGCTCTCTCTATCGCACACAGATCCCTATCTGGACAAGACAAACTGCGATAAAGTCAGTCTAACTATGCCAATCGATGAAAGTCATTTATTTACCTCACTAGGCAATTTTGGCTCCGTCTTCAGAAAGCGCGAGAGAGAGAGAGAGAGAGAGGGATGGAGAGAGAGAGAGATGGAGAGAGAGAGAGACAGAGAGAGAGAGAGAGAGAGAGAGAGAGAGGGACGGAGAGAGAGAGAGAGAGAGAGAGAGAGAGAGAGAGAGAGACAGAGAGAGAGAGAGAGGGACGGAGAGAGAGAGAGAGAGAGAGAGAGAAGCGAGAGAGAGAGGGATGGAGAGAGAGAGGGATGGAGAGAGAGAGGGATGGAGAGAGAGAGAGAGAGAGAGAGAGGGATGGAGAGAGAGACAGAGAGAGAGAGAGAGCGAGCGAGAGAGAGGGCGAGAGAGATGCGAGAGAGACGGAGAGAGAGAAAAAAAGTTTGGCAGGGCTGTGTAAAGAATGGTGTGTTAATGAATCTAGCGGTATAGTTAGATGCAGTAGGACATGTGAGGAAGTCCATAAAGAGGAAAGGGGTTAAAACATCCATTAAACCCTGAGAACAATTCAGGGACGGACGGGTTTTCACAATGTTCCACGGTCACCACGGTCCACATTATAGAACTAGTACATTAACAGTCGTCTGGCTGATTTTATGGAATGGTGTACCCAAGAAGCCACATGGCACCTTTAGGTAAATTAGGAGTTTGTCGCTTTCTTTTTCCCTCTCATTCTCCCTCTTCCTCCCTCTGCCTCTGTCACTCTGCATTCAAACGGGTTCGACCTAGAGAGACAGGGAGGCCTGTGGTCCTTAACTTCATTCAATTAAATAAAAGGTACTTTACTAACCCATAATGATCAATACAAACCTGCCCACTTACACCCACCCACACACACACACACACTTATCCCACCTCTTCAGCTGTTCATGCATATGCATGTTCTTTGTAATTCATGCGGGGGTGTGGGCCTATCACAGGTCAAGGGCAACCCAGAGGTCAACTCATTTGTAAATCAGTACCTCAAAATGTGTGTGTGTGTGTGCGTGTGTGTGTGTGTTTAGGGTGAGCTTTGGAAAGGAGCTCATAATCATGGCAGTGCATTCATTCATTAGCTATATAGCTCCATCCAGCTCCTTCTCTCCACTGAGTAGTGACTATAAATCTCACATAAAGACACGTGTTTGTGTGTGTGTGTGTGTGTGTGTCACTCTGAGTTCTATTGCCAACCCTAGCTGTGACTTCTCTCTCCACTCAAGGAGAACACCAGGCTCCCTGACCTCTCTCTCCACTCCAGGAGAACGCCAGGCTCCCTGACCTCTCTCTCCACTACATGAGAACGCCAGGCTCTCTGACCTCTCTCTCCATTACATGAGAACGCCAGGCTCTCTGACCTCTCTCTCCACTACAGGAGAAGTGGCTAAAGTAAACTAATTGCTAAGTTAAACTAGTGGCTAAAGTAATCTAGTGGCTAAAGTAAACTAATGGCAAAAGTGGCTAAAGTAATCTAGTGGCTAAAGTAAACTAATGGCGAAAGTGGCTAAAGTAAACTAATGGCTAAAGTGGCTAAAGTAAACTAATGGCAAAAGTGGCTAAAGTAAACTAGTGGCTAAAGTGGCTAAAGTAAACTAATGGCTAAAGTAAACTAATGGCTAAAGTGGCTAAAGTAAACTAATGGCTAAAGTAAACTAATGGCTAAAGTAAACTAATGGCTAAAGTGGCTAAAGTAAACTAATGGCTAAAGTAAACTAACGGCTAAAGTAAACTAATGGCCAAAGTAAACTAATGGCTAAAGTAAAGTAATGGCTAAAGTGGCTCAAGTAAACTAACGGCTAAAGTAAACTAATGGCTAAAGTAAAATAATGGCTAAAGTAAACTAATGGCAAAAGTGGCTAAAGTAAACTAACGGCTAAAGTAAACTAACGGCTAAAGTAAACTAACGGCTAAAGTAAACTAATGGCTAAAGTAAACTAAGGGCTAAAGTAAACTAATGGCTAAAGTGGCTAAAGTAAACTAATGGCTAAAGTAAACTAACGGCTAAAGTAAACTAATGGCCAAAGTAAACTAATGGCTAAAGTAAAGTAATGGCTAAAGTGGCTCAAGTAAACTAACGGCTAAAGTAAACTAATGGCTAAAGTAAAATAATGGCTAAAGTAAACTAATGGCAAAAGTGGCTAAAGTAAACTAACGGCTAAAGTAAACTAACGGCTAAAGTAAACTAACGGCTAAAGTAAACTAATGGCTAAAGTAAACTAATGGCTAAAGTAAACTAATGGCTAAAGTGGCTAAAGTAAACTAATGGCTAAAGTGGCTAAAGTAAACTAATGGCAAAAGTGGCTAAAGTATACTAACGGCTAAAGTAAACTAACGGCTAAAGTAAACTAATGGCTAAAGTAAACTAATGGCTAAAGTGGCTAAAGTAAACTAATGGCAAAAGTAAACTAATGGCTAAAGTGGCTAAAGTAAACTAGTGGCTAAAGTGGCTAAAGTAAACTAATGGCTAAAGTGGCTAAAGTAAACTAATGGCTAAAGTAAACTGATGGCTAAAGTAAACTAACGGCTAAAGTTGCTAGCTGTTATGTCTAAAGTATCTAGCTATATTGTAATGTGTAACTGAATGAGCAGTAGTGGGGAAGTACCATGGTTTTTGAAGCATTATTCATAACAAATCTAACAGTAACATAAAGATGATTACCTGTTGTTGTGAGGAGGGTGAACAGCAGGACCGGAGAACATGGAAAGAGAAAGAAAGAACAATCATTACTAAGTGAAACACGCACAGAGAGACACAACGGACCAGGCTGGCACACACTGTTAGATTCCTGTCAGTGGAGACACCCTATCCTAACATACTGTCTGATGCCAGAACACTAAGAACCTGTCATTCAGTGGCTTTCTCCACTCTCCTCTCTTGTTAGATTGGGCCAGAGGTTCAGATTTCACCAGGAGATAAGAAGTCAAAAAAATTTAATGTTTGCAAATATTTCAACTGTTTTATCGAAGTGATGTTTATAGATATTATTTGAAAGTGCAGATTGGTGTGGGTGTTGGTGTGAGTGTCCATGTGTTTGTAAATGTGGAGCAGTCTAATATTGAATAGCAGACAAAACGCATATGGAATAGGTTTACACCACACACACACACACACACACACACACACACACACACACACACACACACACACACACACACAGAGACCTCGCCAGTCTTCTATTCACCCCATCCCTCCAAGCTTAGACCAGTCAATCACAGCTGCCCTCTCCCTCTCACCCTGGCCTCTCCACAAACAATTTGTGTGCATGTGTGTGAGCATGCGTGTGTGTGAGCATGTGTGTGTGAGCATGTATGTGTGTGTGTGTGTGAGCATGTGTGTGTGTGTGTGTGTGTGTGTGTGTGTGTGTGTGTGTGTGTGTGTGTGTGTGTGAGCATGTGTGAGCATGTGTGAGCATGTGTGTGTGGCCAAACTGGCTTCACAACTTTACTTTGACGCCCTCCAAAACCTCAGCCACCGCTGAGGCACGGTGGAGACACAGAGACTGTGTGAGTGTGTGTGTCTGTGTAGTCCACAAGCAGAGCGTGGCCCATGGATCCTAGGGGCCCTATTCTACCAGTGAAAAATAAAAGCCTTCCATTACGCATCTGTGAGCATGTATGTGTGTGTGTGTGTGTGTGTGTGTGTGTGTGTGTGATGAGACTCGAGACTAGTGGACGACACAAAGCCAGGAGATGCCTGTGGAATGTTTGCACTGTCTGACGACTGGGGTCCAGGGGCCAGTGTGTGTGGGTGGGGGTGGGGGGTGGGGGGGGGGGTGTATCCAGACTGCGGCTGCCTCTGGGAAAATAACACCACCTTATTTACCGACTCCTCTAACAAAATACACAACCTCCTTCGTCAAAGACAGCCCTCACCTCAGTATGGACAAGACAAGAAGAGACAGAGACAACACACTCACACAAGTATTCACGCTCTGTACACTGTAAGAAAGGGACAGAACTGTCCAATAGGAACGCAACACACTGGATAGTCCAGGATTGAATGCAGAGGCAATTATAGATCTGGTTGTATTCCAAGCTGATCACAAGAAAGAGCCCCCCCACCACCAAAACAATACACGTGATGGCACAGCACTGGGATTAGAGCCAGAGCGCCTGTTTAGACCACCGCACCACAGCAGTTCAAAATTCTCTAGAAAGCAAGGAGAGTACTTGATGATACTTAATGGGTACAGCACATTGTTTTTCATTATTTTGTTCTAAACCTTCCCCAAAGCATAGCCCTAACCTTAACCACTCGGAATGAATGCCTAAAATTAACCCTTCTTTCTGTTTTAACCCTGTAACCACGCAGAATTAACCCTGTAACCACATGAAATTAACCCTGTAACCACATGAAATTAACCCTGTTACCAAGCAGAATTAACCCTGTAACCACATGAAATTAACCCTGTAACCACATGAAATTAACCCTGTAACCACATGAAATTAACCCTGTAACCAAGCAGAATTAACCCTGTAACCACATGAAATTAACCCTGTAACCACATGAAATTAACCCTGTAACCAAGCAGAATTAACCCTGTAACAGTTCAGAATTAACCCTGTAACCACATGAAATTAACCCTGTAACCAAGCAGAATTAATCCTGTAACCACATGAAATTAACCCTGTAACCACATGAAATTTACCCTGTAACCACATGAAATTAACCCTGTAACCACATGAAATTAACCCTGTAACCACATGAAATTAACCCTGTAACCACATGAAATTAACCCTGTAACCAAGCAGAATTAACCCTGTAACCACATGAAATTAACCCTGTAACCACATGAAATTAACCCTGTAACCAAGCAGAATTAACCCTGTAACAGTTCAGAATTAACCCTGTAACCACATGAAATTAACCCTGTAAGCACATGAAATTAACCCTGTAACCAAGCAGAATTAACCCTGTAACCACATGAAATTAACCCTGTAACCACATGAAATTAACCCTGTAACCAAGCAGAATTAACCCTGTAACCACATGAAATTAACCCTGTAACAGTTCAGAATTAACCCTGTAACCACATGAAATTAACCCTGTAACCACATGAAATTAACCCTGTAACCAAGCAGAATTAACCCTGTAACCAAGCAGAATTAACCCTGTAACCACATGAAATTAACCCTGTAACCACATGAAATTAACCCTGTAACCACATGAAATTAACCCTGTAACCACATGAAATTAACCCTGTAACCAAGCAGAATTAACCCTGTAACCACATGAAATTAACCCTGTAACCACATTAAATTAACCCTGTAACCACATGAAATTAACCCTGTAACCAAGCAGAATTAACCCTGTAACCACATGAAATTAACCCTGTAACCACATGCAATTAACCCTGTAACCAAGCAGAATTAACCCTGTAACAGTTCAGAATTAACCCTGTAACCACATGAAATTAACCCTGTAACCAAGCAGAATTAATCCTGTAACCACATGAAATTAACCCTGTAACCACATGAAATTAACCCTGTAACCAAGTAGAATTAACCCTGTAACCACATGAAATTAACCCTGTAACCACGCAGAATTAACCCTGTAACCAAGCAGAATTAACCCTGTAACCACATGAAATTAACCCTGTAACCACATGAAATTAACCCTGTAACCAAGCAGAATTAACCCTGTAACCAAGCAGAATTAACCCTGTAACAGTTCAGAATTAACCCTGTAACCACATGAAATTAACCCTGTAACCACATGAAATTAACCCTGTAACCAAGCAGAATTAACCCTGTAAACAAGCAGATTTTACCCTGTAACCAAGCAGAATTAACCCTGTAACCACGTGAAATTAACCCTGTAACCAAGAAGAATTAACCCTGTAACCATGTGAAATTAACCCTGTAACCAAGCAAAATTATGCTTGTAACCACGCAGAGTTAACCCTGTAACCACACAGAATTAACCCTGTAACCACAAAGAATTAACCCTGTAACCAAGAAGAATTAACCCTGTAACCAAGCAGAATTAACCTGTAACCACACAGAATTAACCCTGTAACCAAGCAGAATTAACCCTGTAACCATGCAGAATTAACCATGTAACCAAGCAGAACTAACCCTGTAACCACACAGAATTAATCCTGTAACCAAGCAGAATTAACCCTGTAACCATGCAGAATTAACCATGTAACCAAACAGAACTAACCCTGTAACCAAGCAGAATTAACTCTGTAACCATGCAGAATTAACCATGTAACCAAGCAGAACTAACCCTGTAACCACACAGAATTAACCATGTAACCAAGCAGAATTAACCCTGTAACCACACAGAATTAACCATGTAACCAAGCAGAATTAATGACGTTCATCCAATTGTGCCGTGTGTGTGTGTGTGTGTGTGTGTGTGTGTGTGTGTGTGTGTTGGTAACCTATATGTGTAAATGGAGCCAATCGGTAAGCCATATGTCACTCTCTTTCTAGTGCCAAACCCACAACCCTCATCTGCCCCGCCCCTCACTTGGCACAAGAACACACACACACACACACACACACACACACACACACACACACACACACACACACACACACACACACACACACACACACACACACACACACACACACACACACACACACACACACACACACGGCTCCCTCCACTTCATTAGGAAAGTAAACACAAGTGCTGTCTGAAGTGGCTAATTAGAGCTAATTACTCCCTGCTCGTTACTAATGCAAATTATATTATGCTGCTTAACTTCCTCGTGTCCACAACAACGCTGTTAATTGAGGCCTTTTGAAATTAAATTATCCGCGAATTAGCATATCAAAACCATTAATTCTGTGCCAGGAAGAAAAAAACACAACAACAAATGCCAAGTTTTACTAATGAGTTTTACTAATTGAATATGTACACTCAATACCGAGGTGGGTGCCAGAACTGCCTAATCAGCCGATGCTCAACCACTCTCTCTCTGTGTGTGTGTGTGTGTGTGTGTGTGTGTGTGCGTGAGAGAGAGAGAGAGTGTGTGTGTGTGTGTGTGTGTGTGTGCGTGAGAGAGAGTGTGTGTGTGAGTGAGTGTGTGTGTGTGTGTGTGTGTGTGTGTGTGTGTGTGTGTGTGTGTGTGTGTGTGTGTGTGTGTGTGTGTGTGTGTGTGTGTGTGTGTGTGTGTGTGTGTGTGTGTGTGTGTGTGTGTGTGTGTGTGTGTGTGTGAGTGAGTGAGTGAGTGAGTGAGTGAGTGAGTGTGTGTGTGTGTGTGTGTGTGCGTGTGTGTTTGTGTGCACACACCACACATCGTAACAGAGGTGTTAATTACGTAACCATTCCATTTCTCCAAACGGTTTGTCAATATTTCCCTGTTTACACAAAACACCATTGATCTACAGTAGAGAGAGGAGAGAGAGAGAGAGAGAGAGAGAGAGAGAGAGAGAGAGAGAGAGAGAGAGAGAGAGAGAGAGAGAGAGAGAGAGAGAGAGAGAGCGAGAGAGAGAGAAAACAGAGGGGGAGGCAGGGGACCTAATCAGCTGATGAATATAGAGGGCTAAACCATCACCACTAACACACAGTACTTTACCCTGATGTAATTACATGGTCTGAGCACATAAACACACAAATAGATCTACACTGGGGTTTGAAGCTGCTTTCTGATACAGTGAGTCAGGGGGAATCTGGACTGAGTTTGAAGAGCTCATCTACTGAGGGTCAGTTGGTATAAAGTCTGGAAACTGAAGTAAAGATGTGCAGCATCTCTGCAGTGTTCTGGTACAGCCTGGACCCCTGATAAGTACTGTACCACTTCTACACCCTCTCTATACAACCAAATCACCTACTTGACCTGCCATACCAGAGGGGTATCCTACGAAGCAAGCTTGATCTACTAACCAGCTTCAGTTAGCTTCACATTTCAGCTCATTCCATACTACTACAGTGGATATTGCTCGTCCGCCTGCCGCTAACTCTAGCAGGCTGGTAACTGTGTGTGCAAGTCGCACATGGCTAGTCGAACGCCAAACTCTTCATTGAAACAATGCTGAAACATCAATCCATGGGCAAGTCAGTGCCACATACAATCTAAATGAAAGAAGAGTTATCTTGCAAATTCAGCAGACTATGGTGTGATCTAGACTTTGAGAAGGGCCATCTTTATTTGATTATTTATCGTTAATGCCGACTTTGGTGAGCTTATCAATGCACAACTTCAAGCACCTTATTCCCCACTCCTATCGATAAAATCATTTGATTAAGTCATACAAAAGTGTTACTGTGCGTGAAGTTTAAAATGCATTTTGTCATTACTAAGTGACATATTTTAACACTACTATTTGATTAATAAAATATAATCAGTCGTCTTCCAAAAAGCTTTGCAAGAGGGAGGGAATCGGATTTCATGAGTTAGCCGTGAGTTAGCCGTGAGTTAGCCTGCATGCACACCCACTTTTTTTTCTAGCACTTACAACCCAACTAAAGCCATAACAGTCTCCCTCCTCTCCAATCAAAGCTAAAGTTATGTCTGATAATATCCAATTGTAAACTTTTCAGAAGTCAAGAGATTATTCAGGTAGATTCAGGTTCTACCTACCTGCCATGTGGTCATGAATGCCAGAACAGAACAGAGCTAGAAAGCCTAGAGACATTAACTTTTTTAATCTGCGTCTGAAATAAAAGGAATCATACATCTAAAGATTCCTCTCGACTTTAAATGTAAAACTGCCCTAAAAATGTCATTAAAATCTCCTCCCTTTTCATCCTTAAATATCTATCCAATCAAGATGACTGAAAAGATGTATTCAGGTTGGTTGCTATAAAAGTTATCTTATTACACTTTACAACTTCTCATTTAAATACCACTGTAATGGATGATGAAAAAATATATAGTGAAATTGAGAGGTAGTCTTACAAAAAAAATTAAATAACCATGATAATTAGATGTAAATATATTATAATAACTTTAAGGGAATGCATAGAAACTGCTGCTCTACAATATTCTACCTAATTGTTAGAATTATCATATTAACCAGTTACCATTTGACTAAGTTGACAAAAAAAAATTGATTATTCGTCCATTTCTTTTAGGACTTTCCTAATCAAAATCTAACATCCTTGAAGAATGAATTTGAAGGCCTCTTATCAGTTAATTAAATCAGGTTGGAAGTCATTTTCCTGCGCGGCGTGATTAGGGCCCGCTCTGTTCTCCTCTGTTCAGACACCATAACGTGAGAGGAAACTTCTCACTGGCTCATCAAACATTCACAACCAGAAGAATAGCATTTCTTTGAAGGGACGTCATTTTTTTTTTCTCCAAACCTCTGCCTTTCTGATAAATTGTGCTACACCCAAAAGATCTCTCTTTCTCCTTAACACATTCTCATTAACGCCAACAGAAAGAGTAAAGAGAGGAGAGAGAAAGGAGGGGGGTAAAAGGAAAGGGGGGAGATGGAGAGAGAAAGGAGGGGGTAAAAGGAAATGGATGGAGGGGGGGAGAGAGAGATGGAGAGAGAAAGGACCTGCTGTAGAGAAAGAGAAACAATGTGATAGAGACTCAGGGAGAGAGGATAGGTAAAAAGAAAGGAATGATGGAGGAAGATAGTGAGTGAGGGACTCACACACACACACACGCACACACAACGGGTAACAGCCTTGGGTAAGCCTAAGAGACTAAACATGTACGTCTGGAGCTAAAACAAGTGCTACTGTTTCTACAGAGACACAATCTCTTCATCTCTCCCTTTTCTTTCTGTTCCCTCTCATCCTTGACCCAGTCTGTTCTACTCACGTCCTACTCCTAACATTTAGACAAAGAATTATCAGAGTGTTTCTGCATGCTTGTTTCACCCTCAGCTATGGTAGTGAATCCAATCTGCACACACCCCTCATCTCATGTCAGGTGAAATAAATCCAACTGGATGCAAAGAATGGGAGAAAGAGAGAGAGAGAGAGAGAGAGAGAGAGAGGGGGGGGGTGGGGGGAGGGAGAAAAAGAAGAGAGAGAGAGAGAGAGAGAGAGAGAGAGAGAGAGAGAGAGAGAGAGAGAGAGAGGAGGAGAGAGCGAGGTAGTCCACTCAGTACTCCCATCAGTGGAGTATAAGACTGTCTCTCTGTCATTCAGGCTGCAGCCGGCCCCTCCAGTAGCCAGAAGAGCTGAACAGATATACTGCCCTCCACACATCTGTCCATCCAACACTCCTCAGGGGAGAGAGAGGGGGGGGGGTTAACTGAAAGTAAGGATGAGAGGGACATAAAGAGAGAAAGAGATGAGAGAATAACAGAAAGGCAAGTAGAAAAAGAGTTTGAGAGAGGATGAGAAGCTGGTAGTTGGTAAATGACTGTGATTGGATAATGAATTGAATGAGCGGAGCTTGTCTGAGTAAGTTGCAGAGGAGCCTAACTCTCCATCAACACACTCCCTCATCATCCAATCAACACACTCGGTTGGCCCGGCACCTTATTGGGTTTTATTCCGTTCTCTCCTCTTTCCTTCATGCCTTCATTCCCTCCTTCCCTCACTACATGTTATCCTGTCTTCAGTGTAGCCACAGTAGTCTTTCTCAGTGAAGAGAGAATTCTCAAAGCCACAATTACTGCAAAGAACTATCAATTTCCCCTTCAATTAACCCTGTGGGGAGAAAGGGAGAGAAGTAGAGCGGGGAACTGAGGGGGGAGGGAGAGAAATTCAAATTTGGGACACAGCATTAAACCTATGTGCTGCCTCTCCTCTTCTCCCCCGTCCTTCTGGGAAGTAGTAGGGGGTGAGGCCGAGGAGAGGGGAGGGGGTAGTGTAACATCCTCAGGGCTGAACTTGACCCCAGCACTGAGGTTCAAAGTGGTTACGGTAGAACCAGGGCCCCCATCCCCATTACGGCTGAATACAGGCCGCACAGGCAGCTAGCGCTAATGCCCACTATATGCTAATGAAGGAGATGGTGGGAGGTAGTCTCAAACCACAACCCAGAACTGCTGAAAGCTCTCTTCCATGGGAGACAGAGAGGGAAGAGGGGGAGAAGGAGAGAGAGAGGAGAAAAATGGAGAGAGAGACCAAGGGGGAAGGAGACAGGGAGAAAAGAGATAGGGGGGAAAAGTGAGAGGAAGTTGAAGAGAGAGAAAAAGGGGGAAAAGAGAGAGGAAGAGGAGAGCGAAAAAGAGAAATGTCTGTTTTTATAAGAGGGAGCGATGAAGGGGGTGTGTATCCGGGGTTGTGGTTGTTAGATCAGCCGAGCCTCGGCTAACGGCCCTCGGCCCGGAATTACAGGGAAGAACTCTGACGGCATGACTGCACTCTATCCTCCCCCCTCTATCCCCCACCCTCTATCCTTCCTCTATCCTCCCCTCTATCCTCCCCTCTATCCTTCCCCCTATCCCCCCCTCTATCCTCCCACCTCTATCCTTCTATCCTTCCCCCCTCTATCCTCCCCCTCTATCCTCCCACCTCCCCCCCACCCCTCTATCCTTCCCCCTCCTCCCCCTCTATCCTCCCACCTCTATCCCCCCCTCTACCTCCCCCTCTATCCTCCCACCTCTATCCCCCACCCCTCCCCCCCCTCTATCCCCCCTATCCCCCCCCCCCTCTATCCTTCCCCCTCTATCCTCCCCCCTCTATCCTCCCACCTCTATCCCCCCACCCCTCTATCCTTCCCCCTCTATCCTCCCCCTCTATCCTTCCCTCTCTCTGAGCTGAGCCCCCGGAGAGGGATCCCAAACCAAACTCAGCCTTCAGCAAAGTTCCACAGGCAAACTTTCACAAAGCTCCCCGAATGCCTGACTGCCCGCCTAGCTACATGACGACAGAGAGGCATGCCAGGGTTTCAATGCAGCCCTCCCTCACTCCCTGCCTCTCCCTTCCTCCCTGCCTCCCTCCCCTCTTCTCTTCTGCTGCCCTCTACTTTCAGAGGCGTATGGGCTGTTTGCTGCTGACCTTTCAGACAATGGAAACAAGCGGAACCCAGAAACTGCAAATGAGTGATACAGGTTGCATACAGGCTGCTCCACCTTCATTCACTAAGCTAACATACACAGTCCTGTCGTCGACGAGAGAAAGCACCGGCATTGTCCCGCTTGTTTTGCCAAGAGTCAATGGCCGCTTTTCAACTGGGTAATAAATGTTGTTCGTCCTTGAAGAAATTTTTTTTTGTGTTTTCTCCATTACTTGCTGATTGTAAATACATCAAAAGACAAACGTCACATTGGAAA